>NC_088304.1:14917849-15217849 GCF_032854445.1 Liolophura sinensis
TGTCGAGATCGCCATCCCAATTGCCGTGAGAATGGAGTCCACAGTTATTCCCTGCTCCCGGAAGAGGGTGCCGACGCGCTCGGCCAGAGTGGTATCCGTGTGTAGGGTGCCATGGATCGTCTGCTTGATGCGGCGTATTTGCGTGCGCAGGGCTTCGGCCGTTAAAGAGGCTGCTTCGAGCCGGGCCACCCTCTCGTCCTCGAGATTCCTTATCCGTTCTGCGATCCGACGCCGGGAGAATTCATCAGTGGCCTCCTCCAACTTTTGTTTATGTTTTGCGATGTCCTTATCGAGACTTGACAGCTTGGCGAGGTTATTAGCGTGTTCGCCTTCCGAGGTCTGCAGTGCCTTGTCAAGCCCCAGAAGTTCTCGCATGAGAAGAGGAGGGTCGTTTATCGTTTCAAGAGCCTGCCCGACCTCACTATCCGCCAAGCTTGTTTCCATTGTGTGGACAGCATCAGCGGCCTTTTTCGCTGCTTGGCATAAATCCGTCAGCTCCATGGTATCTGCCTCGGCGGCCGCGGCACCGAGTTCTGAACTGTCTCAAGGGCTGCGACTGCTGCCGGAGGCAATGATGGCTGTTCTTTGCTTTTCTTTTTGCTTTCCAGTCTACAAAGCCCAGCTTTTTCACAACAGCAACCCCTCCCTTATTAGCGATTGTTGAGAGGGCTAGCGGTGCACCTGTTCTGTCGTTGATGATGTCCAGATTGGGGTAGTCCACGAGTCGCAGACGCCCTTGGACAAGCTCAAGCTTCGTGTAATCGCCAAGACGGAGTGGGGTAAGGTCGGGATACTTTTCCTTCAAGGCTTCGTAATAACCATCCACGGCGACTTGCGTCAGCTCTCGTTGAAGGTTTCTGGCGGTTGAAGCACCCCGGCTTTGTTGCTGGGGAACATCATCACCTGCAGGGAGAGGGGTCTGTTCGTCGTCGTCGTTGTTGTCCCCTCTAGCGTCTTCGAATGCCGGGCTATCAAAGTCATAGTCTGCCATAATCTTCGTTTTGAACTTTTAAGGTATGCCTTCAATACACAATGGATGCATTCGGACGCAGGCTAAACCCCTTCAGAACACTGCGTAAGCCTCTCGGGGTACAAGGTGAACGGCAGTCGTGGTCGTCACCAACAACCCGAGTACGATCGACCAGAATCAACAACTCTTGGTCCGCTTCCCCAACCTCGGCACAAATGACGTCATTGTGCCCGGTACCGTGCGCTTGGCCTTCTCGATCACGATCAATTCATCCGACCCGAACAGTAGTCAAGAAAATCACGATCAGAATCAGCGGGAATGAGGTAATGTCCATGGACGACTCTGATGTCTTTCATTGCTTATGACCAAAAACGAACGGCAGAATGCGGCCTACCAACACATTGGCAGCGAAAACATGTTTAAACTTCGAGCCGGAGCGGAGGACGCAAGTGAAGACGATGCTGGAGAAAATGCCATCGCTCACGCCTTTGGCAGCCGGTTCCACATCCTACTAGACTTTGAACTTCTAGATAGCCACATGCCATTCTATCAGAGTGCCTTGGCCGACCGACTGGAGTACGAACTGACGTTCAATGATTACAGCCGGGTCATAAAGAAAACAGGCGATGCCGATGCGACTTACACCATCGACAACATCAGCCTGGAGTTCGATATGGTCACCGAAAAGGAGCTCGCTAGACAGATCCGCAACCAGTTTGCCGGGGGCGTCTCCATTCTGTATGATCGCGTCCTCCGCCACCGAAAGTTTGTGAAGGACAAGTTTGATACTCTCTGGAACATAAACCTGAACACGCCCGCGAGAGCAATGAAGGGCATCCTCATGCTGTTCGAGGCTAAAGGAACACCGTGGAGGAGGAGGTCGGAATCCTTCTACAACCCGAAGATCACCAAAGTAGAAGTCACAATAGAAGATGTCCCCAATCAGTTGTACAGCCATGGCATGCGGGCGTACCAGCAATGGGACGAGATCAAGAAGTTCTTCGCCAGCTCACCCCTTAAAAAGCGGGGTCCCGAGGTGGCCAGGGTGGTAAAAGACTTGGGCTTGGCAAACGTGTCCCCGGAAGAGTTCTTGACGTCCAAGCACGCCTTCTGGCTTGACCTAAGGACAAGCGACTATGACAAGCTGCATGGCAGTGGGAGGCGTGTGATGAACGCCAGCGAGGGGATTACGATACAGGTTACAAAAGAGAGAGAAGAGCCCGGACTGTTGAACATATATCTGTATGTGATCATGGACTCAAAGCTTCACATCCAGAATGGTAGATTCGTCAGCGCGCTGTATTGATTACGCCCACTGCGCAATTATCTGTGGGCAGACGGGATGCGGCAAAACAGTTTTCATGCTGGACCTGCTTGAGGGCCCTTCACGCGGTTTCTTTCATCACATTGTGATCCTGTGCCCCAGTCTTGGGGATACTATCTGACCCAGAGGTCTATTGTTTGGGCCCCGGTGAGCAGCTCCACGACTTTCTGAGAGCTTTCTACAGTCTGTTCAAGGGGGAACCCACCTTATGCGCGTCGCAGGCGATGACGAAGAAAAAAGACATGCTGTCATCCATGGCATGCAGACCAAAGCGTCTGGGTCCTCACTCAGAAATACAACGCCGTCCTCAAAGACTTTCGCGAGCAGACAAAGTGGGTGGCTCTCTTCAACTGCAAAGATCAGCACCCGTTCGAAAACTGCCTGGAGGAGGACGACGTCATCCCGACCAAGAGCGAAAAGGCAGAGGTTCGACAGTTGCTCAAGGACAATCGGCATTCTAAGCTCTTGCTAAAGACTGATCAGCCCAGCACATATCAGGTTTTATATTAGACGTAGGCGTCATTTTTCCAATGAAGCATGGATACCGACGAGCTTATAGATGAGCTGCTGAGCGCAGATAAAGAGCCCGGCCTCAGCCAACAGCCCTTCCTCAGCCAACAGCCCGGCCTCAGCCAACAAGATGATGCACGGCAGCTCAGGGATAGGCTGTCGGCATTTGCGGTAGGTGGGCAGGCCATGCGATATCTGGGAAAAGACGTAACGGCCGCTGAGATCGACGCCATGAGCGACAAAGACGTTGAAAGGTTGTACTCCCGGTACGAGGCTAAGCTCGGTGCGCGGATGGTTAACGATCTCGGAGGTATGTTTTTGAGATCATATGCAACTGCGGCCAGCTGGCTCCTACCTATCCCACCCGAGAATCGACCAATGCTCATGTCACGGCATCCCCGCCGACCCATTTGTTGAACAGGCGATTAGCAGTACTAGCTGCTGGCTGTACTACTGAGTACTACTATGGTAAGTACTTAGCTCCGTTAACCATGGCGTTGACCACTGCTGAGCACTGCTCATTTAAACACCACTGCTGTCCTAGAAATGAATCGTATGATCCAGAGGAACATGAGTACAACGAATCCGGGAGGCCCGAAAGAAGAGGAGAGGGTGACAGCGGATTCTACGAATGACAGCCCTGCGAAGAACCCCCAAAAAGTCGCTGCGGGTTGAGCGGGTGCTGCAGCGAGAAAGGCCTAGGCTGAAAAGCTCAAGGCCGATATTCGCGAAGCTAAGGCTGCTTTGCTTGACGAAGCTGATTCTACTAAGAAACAGCCGAAGGAACCGGATTCTACGAAGGAGTGGGGAGCCACAGATTTTGCGAAGGAACCTGATTCTACGAAGGAACGGGCACACCAAATCACCCACTGGAGGACGTCCCTGGCGTTATTAGGCGTTGGCAGCCTTGCAGTGTTAGTGTTGCTACGCGTGTGGCGCAGCCGCGATACGGCACAACAAGATATTACGCCTGTTCCTTCGCAAAAACAGAAACTCCATTTAAATACACGTCGCGACCCTTTCTATATAGAGTGACATGTCTACTCCAACCAGTGACGGAAAAGTGCTAGTCAACGCGGCCTACCATGCCGCTGTGGTCTCTCTCCTGGCTACTGGGTACGCTCGCCTCGGCAAGATGTTCCTGAAAGGAACCCTCCCGAAGCTGGACTTAACACCCCGTGACGTTGGCATGGTCATTGCTGATGTAGGCCTGGCCATGTTTTAGAAGGAGTTGCTAATTAAACAGGGGCTCCTTCCTCCCAATATAATCAAGTAGTAATGGCCTCCATCGCAATGATGATGGGCGGTGCCCTCGTAAACGCTCTGGCCTTCAGCGGGAGCAACTATATGTTTTCGATGCTAAGGAGTTCCAGTGTCGACGAAGAGCGAAAGCGCCATGACCGCGTTGTAGGGCAACTCCAAGTCGCCCAGGAAAAATGGGCCCGAAAACGTACCGAGAGCTTGGACTGGATCAATGATGAACTCCGCCGCTAGGGCCACGCTGTCCAAACGTTCCGGGATGTCGACGCTGCAATCCGCGAGTATTCTAGGGTCACGGGCAAAACTCTTACACGCGATGCACGCGACGCGCTGCTGGGCGCAGAGCCACAGCTCTCCGATTTCTATGTGCCTAGTGGAGATCAAAAACACCGCGAGATAACCTTCGTCATCCTGGGATGTGTGTGGTTGGGGGTGTGAGTTACAGAATCGCAAAACTCATAAAGTAATCCGAACTGACTGTGCCGGACTCGCCATCGAGCTCCTCGCCGTATGGCAGGCACGACCTTAGTAGTGAGGTGGTTTTGCGCACGCAAATACACCGCGATGATTAACATCTTTTTCGTCGCAAATCTGTTAGAGGGCTGCTAGAATACCTTGATGACATGGCTAGTAAGGTGTCTGCTCGAATGGCAAATATCTACTACAGCCCTCGTGGGTACTGGAAGGGCCGCGCGGCCATCCAGAAACTTGCCACTGCTGGTAAAGTCTCCGAAGATGTGGCCCGGGCCTGGCAGGGAAAGCAGGCTATCTGGCAGATATACTTGCCCCGTCCCAGAAAAATATCGTGGCCGAAGTTCGATGTGGCCGTGCCTAACGAGGTCCACCAGGCTGACCTGCTATTTCTTCCCCATGACAAGGTGGGCAAGCACACCTATAGATACGCTCTTACCGTCGTCGACGTCGCTTCGCGCTATAAAGAGGCAGAGCCGTTGGCCACAAAAGAATCTAAAGGGGTCGCTGACGCTCTCACTCGCATCTACAAGCGGGGACCCCTGAGATGGCCGAAACTTCTCCAAGTTGACCCTGGGCGCGAGATCATGGGTGCAGTGAGCCAACTGCTGGCCAAACACGATGTCACAGTCCGCCGAGGTCGCGTGGATATCCACCGAGATCAAGGCATAGTGGAGCGTTTCAACCGTACTCTGGCTGAGCGGCGCTTTGGACATCAGTACGCCCAGGAGATGCGCCTCCCCCCCCCCCCCCCCCGAACACCGGTCTACTGAATGGGTGGCTCGGCTGCCCTCTGTTGTGGCCGCTCTGAATAACGAGACAACGAGACTGATCGGTAAAAAGCCGAAAGACGCCATCAAGGCAAAAGGGGTGCCCCATAAGCCTTCCTCAACGGTTCCAGGTCGTCCCGTTGGATTTAATGAGCGGAAGATCCCCGAGGGTGTTGGTTTTCGTTATCTCTATCAGCCTGGAGAGCTGGGGGCGGCCGCCGTCGCGCGACTGATCCTGTGTGGCCTCTAGAGATATATCGGCTTGGGCGCTCTGTTACAAAGCCTAATGAACCCGTGCTGTACTATCTAGACGATACGTTGGATGGCCCGCGACGGGGATTCGTTCGTGAACAGTTGCTTATAGTGCCTCCCGACACTCAGCTTTCCCCGGATGGGGTTCTACGACGCTAGTAGTTCCTCGAAGAGATTGTCCATTCAAGCCCAACCTGCGGGCGCCGTCAAGGAGGCGCATCTCTATGGCCATAAGCCAAGGTGTGGACACCATCTTCGGCGATCCAGCGCTTACTATCGAAGGGGGACAGTGAGACCTTATTCAGGTGCTGCCCATAGATATGGTGGCGCTCTGATCGCAGCACGTCCATACCGTATCGGAAGATCTTCTTCTCGAAGAGGGCCTCTTTGTACTGCTTATGGCGTTGCGCTTTTCCACAACTCCCTTTTTCACGCCCTTGGCCTTCTTAATGTTGGCTCCAACTGCCTCCAGAATGGAGTACATCTTGGGGCGCAGACCAATGTATTCGGCGATCGGCCACCCCGCGCACTCGTCCTTTATTTTCCCCATGTTCTTCATATTTGCTACGCTGTACAGGAGCTGGTCTTGGGGGTAACCTGAGGTGCCGTACAGGTTTGCATTCTCAGCCATATCCCTATAAACATCCTCAGTCTGAATCTCGAGTAGCAGACTATCCGTGTCAGTGTAGAGGAGCTGGCAGCGCTCTCCGTACTGGACCTTCATGTGGTTGTAGTAGAAGTCGTACATCAGGTGCTTGGAGAGATCTAGAATGCTCATGCCAACATAGATGGGTCGGTTTAGGACTAGACGGGTCTTGTGCATCTGAATCGATGCGAGGTCATCATCAAATATGTTCGCCCGTGCGAAGCTCGGGCTGGCTATCAAGCGTCGGAGCTTGTCGTCTTCTCCAGATGACGTACCAGCTTGACGTCCACACTCTTTCGAAGGTTCTCCATAGTTTTTCCGAAAACCGAGTTGTTCATTAGCTTGTACAGGTCCTTCTCCAATTTACTCGCGGCCGTTTTTCGGAGCTCGGTGTTCATCATGATATAGGGTTCCATCCAAGAGCTCTGGTCGAATCTCAGGGCCCGGTGAACCTTTGTCAGGCGCATTCCAAGAGATAGATTCAGCTGTAGGTTCCGGTAGTGCAGGACGTACCGTTCCTTGTTGCGGAGGTTGGGGACCAGCTTTTCGACCTCGGTAGGCGCTTTTCTTACCGAGAAGACCGTGCTGATAGTCTGACATCCACTCCTTCTGAACCACCAGACGTTCCGGGGTTAATGGGTAGCTGTTATGTGTGTTATGTAAGTCGACTGGATACTCTAGGTCGACCTCGAGGATGTAACCCTCAGGACTGTCGTGGGGGGTGGGTAGCAATCATTTCACCGAGGCGCAGCGCGCCACCTACCCACTTAAAGCCGCCCGTTGGAAGAAACTGACTCATAGCCCAGCCATATAGATTATTGGCGACTAGGTATTGGATGTAGCTGTTTGGACTTTCGGGGTTGTATCCCTCCACAACCATGGAGATACCTCCTCGCAACCCCTTCTCAATGAAGAGATGTTGGTCATAGTCCGTCAACAGCTCCAGCTCTACCCCGGTCTTCTTGAACAGCGCATCCCACGAGAGACCTGGGCTCGTAAAGTAGTGAGCAGGGTCCAATCCATACTGCTGTAAACAAGTCTTCCGGAAGGCCTCAAACACATCAGCCAATACGAGCACGTCATTGCGGCAGTAAAGGTCTGTGTAGTCTCCCAGATTGGTGCAGTCAAATGCCTTCCATACCTGTTGAGCGTGGATGTAGTCCTCATCGCTAATGCCTGAGACTTTGAGCTTACTGTAGAAAGCCTCTTTAGGTGGGAGGCTGAACTCGTCGAAGCGCTCCCAGGAGTCCATATACTCATGGGGGTAGACACCCTTACGCATGAGTAACTTACGTTTTTCTTCGGCAGGCTCAAACCGAGCTGTGATGTGGAAAGCCTCAGGTTTGTTGGCCTCTATCAGATTGTCAAGTGAAGTCGATAAGAATTGAACGCTGTCGATAAAGCGGAGCTGCCCCTGCGAGAAGGAGATGTACTTTTCCGTGTTGTTGGGGATACAGGAGATGCGCCCTCCACCTTACTTATGGCTTGCATCAGGAGGTGCCCGTCGTAGCCCCGTAGGCTGTGGAAGACTACTGGTATGGCTGTCTTAGAACCCAGCCGCAACTTTAGGTTGCATTCGTTGCGTGCCGCACCTCTGTACTTGCCGGTGATATGGCAGTGATCGCGCACAGAATCGACGCCTAGAGGCTTCTCACACACGTGACAGGTTGTGGCGTTGTTGTGGGCCTGCCAGTCCTGGGGAGTCATCCTCATGGCTTTAGGGTTGGCTAAGACATCTTTGATTTCCCGCTCCTCCTGCCGGAGAGCTCTGAGGAAGTGTTCCGTCGCGTTAGGGCCTCTGTATTCCACGGGGCGTTTTGTGTGGCCATCACAACGCACCACAACGTAGCAGTAACTACATGGCTCGTGGCGCTGAGTCTTTTGAGTGTTGCTCTCTGTAGGACTGGGCGGCGGGCCTTCAACCTTTTTGGTCAGAGCCTCAAAGTCGGCATATATGATCAACGGAGCCGGTAGCTGTTTGTGGTGGTTCTGAAAGGTGAACTTGTTTTCTCCCTCCTGGGGCATTTCCACCCTCACCGCCGTCTGGCCAATCCCACGACATTCCGGCTTATGCGCCTCGAGCAGATCCTCCCTTGTGTAACCGTGTAGACACCGCTCATAGAAGTGTTTGCGATTTCGTGCCTTACTTTCTTGGAACAGGAGACGATCGACATCTTTTATCCACGTATAATGGAATTTGCCTGCCTTCCCTATCAGCAGCAGATTGATTCGGGGCGTGCCGCCAGGCTGCTTGCTGAGACGATGCACGATCACACCCTTGTCCCACCCGAACACGTTGATGGCGAGGTTGTTATTTTCCACCACTTTAGGGATCTGAGAGATTGGTGTGGGGGCGTCGATCCCCCCAAAGTCAAAACCATCTTCGGTGGGATACTTTGTTGGTCTCTGAGGGTTTTCTGACGGCTGGAAATAAGGCAGACCGGAGTGCTCATCGGAGGCAGTCGTCGTCTTTGTTCTTCACATTGATGACTGCTTTCTTATCACTCACAGCTGCATGTTGGTGGATGTATTACCCGCCTCTCAGTGGCTGATGCCTTGCAATGTCAAGCCAGAGTGTTTGCACGCTATTGACAACCCACCCTGACCCTTGCTGTGTCCATTTTTCTAGCACCTCCTGGATGGTGGGGAAGGCCTTATCTAGAGCCCCGTCAATGTCACCAGCCTCTAAGAGGGCCTCCTGTTTGATGTGGAGTACTGGGCTGGTATACTCTTCACTGCCATCGGCGTTGTCCTTTCGCAACTGAATCCTGAGGCCTAGTTGGGACTTAACCCTGTTGAGAGCCCGGATCTCTTCTTCTAGCTTCTGGCGAATAATGGTTCGTATTTCTTCTAAAAAGGCTATTGGGTCCATCCAAACACCTTCGGGTGCGTCCATCTGCCAGACCCGGAGGAGATTCCTTATGGCCCTGCCGGTGTTAGTGAATTCTAGTTTCTTTTCACCTAGCACTTCATCCAACTCCTGGTCACTGAGGAAGTTCTTTTCACCCAACTCCGCGTTACTGAGGAAGGTCTTGTTGTCTTGCTTCCACTTGGCCCCAGCCGTTTTATACCTGTCGAGGAACCCCTGCAATTCTTCCAAGGCAATGAGGGACCGTGGGTACTTGGGCCGCACACCTATGAGCGTCTCATACTCCTCCCGTAGTGCTCGCGCTTTTTGATGATGCCTCATTGTACGCGTCGTATGCATAATTACACCGACTCTCTAATTGTAAATGTCGATAGCCGCCAGCCGTTTGAACTCGTCCAAGAAAGCCATGAGCCTCCGCTTCCTTTCACACGTCGACCCTATTATATCCGCAAGCCATGCAAAGCCGAAACCGGTTTTTAACGCCCGGGCCACAGCTAATACATGGCTGGGTGCCAGGACCCTTCCTCAGACGGTATAGGTGAACCCCGCAGTACTCCCCCAGACAACTCTTACCACAGAACTCCGTGGAGCCGATGAGAAGCCACCGGCAATTATTGTAACCCTTTGGCATGTTGTTGTACACACAATTGGTGTAGAAGCATATCTGATGCAATGGGTATGTCTAATAGAACACCAGAAGCAGGGAAGGGGGCTGGGAGCCCCTATTTACCGTGGGGAGTGGGTGTTATGGGGGGAAATGGGGGCTGGGAGCCTCTATTTGTTCTGGGGAGGGCCCCAGGGAGGGTGTGCCAGAACCCCTATTGCATATACTACTGTGACAGCTGGAAAATGGTCACACATAACCTGTGACATACGACCTCTTGTCAGTTTACCTCAGTCAATGTTTTATTCTAACTATTCGTCTAAATGCATAAATAGTTGCAGTTTACACAGCTCCTAGCACTATGGCTTAAGCAGAATAAGGTAAAGAAAATGGGGTGGTGTTAATTTTAATTAATTAGACTCACTGGTTTAGAATGACTCAAAATGCTGTGATGTCAATAACAATAAAACAACGCAAGGGACCAGGCCTCGGGGGATGCTTAGTGCACCTTAGATGCTTAACTGAATACATTTGGTTCGGCCGTGGCGTTGTTGTACATATCAACTAGCTATTCCCCATAATATCTTGGCACGGATCTTGTGTCCGTCTTGACATTGACGTTGACATCTAGTCTAGGTTGTCCCCACAATATCTTGGCACGAGTGTTGCTTCCGTGTAGGCTTTGGCGTTGATATCTACACTAGCTTGTCCCCACAATATCTTGGCACGGGTGTTGTTTCGGTGTAGATGTTGGCGTCGATATCTAAACTAGCTTGTCCTCACAATATCTTGACACGAGTCTTTTTCCTTGTAAACGTTGGCGTTGACATCTACACCAGCTTGGTGTAACATGCTGTTTTTAATTTTATTATCATTGTTCGTTTAATACGACATTTCAAAACAGCTTTTTTTGGAAACCTGTTGTTTTACATGTAACCGTTACATCCGTATTTGTTTATAAGCGAAAAAAAAACTCTGTTGCAAAAGCAGGTAAATATCCAATTTTATGCAACATCATCACACAGGACTTGGGTAATATAAAATGCTTGTTGGATTAAGTTCAGAAATTGTTTACAATTGTGCGGTAACGCTAACTGTAAAGTTAGTGATAACAAGCCCTGTAACTGTAAGCACCTGATCTTCTCCGTTCACAGTGTATGTTGTGAATGTTTGTACAGCTTTAAGCAGTAGTCAAGTGGGCGGTCGTGCAGATAGTTTACCAGGCGGGAGATTTGTTTTGTAGTAGGAAACATTAATGGCGTGTATCAGAGATTTTGTGTGACTGCGCGCTGCAGTAGCCCCCGTGAGCATACCACCGCTAGCCATCCAGTTCATTATTAGCATGGTAAATGGTTTTCAAGTTTTCAACTGGTTTTGAACGACGTTACTTTATAAACTGAATAAACTGCCATCTTCTTCGGAATTTGGTGTACCTGCCTTACATTGTCCTCACAATATCTTGACACGCGTGTTGTTTCCGTGTAAACGTTTGCGTTGACATCTACACTAGATTGTCCCACAGTACCTTGACACCGGTCATGTTTCCGTGTAGACGTTTGCGTGTTGACGTCTAGACTAGTTTGTCCCCACAATATCTTGACACCGGCCTTGTTTCCGCGTAGACGTTGGCGTTGACATCTAGACTAGCTTGTCCCACAGTACCTTGGCACCAGTCTTGTTTCCGTGTAGACGTTGGCGTTGGCATCCAGACTAGCTTGCCCCACAGTACCTTGACACCGGTCTTGTTTCCGTGTAGACGTTGGCGTGGACATCTAGACTAGCTTGTCCCACAGTACCTTGACACCGGTATTGTTTCCGTGTAAACGTTTGCGTTGACATCTACACTAGATTGTCCCACAGTACCTTGACACCGGTCTTGTTTCCGTGTAGACGTTGGCGTGGACATCTAGACTAGCTTGTCCCACAGTACCTTGACACCGGTATTGTTTCCGTGTAAACGTTTGCGTTGACATCTACACTAGATTGTCCCACAGTACCTTGACACCGGTCTTGTTTCCGTGTAGACGTTTGCGTGTTGACGTCTAGACTAGTTTGTCCCCACAATATCTTGACACCGGTCTTGTTTCCGTGTAGACGTTGGCGTTGACATCTAGACTAGCTTGTCCCACAGTACCTTGGCACCAGTCTTGTTTCCGTGTAGACGTTGGCGTTGACATCTAGACTAGCTTGTCCCAGAGTACCTTGACACCGGCCTTGTTTCCGTGTAGACGTTGGCGTGGACATCTAGACTAGCTTGTCCCACAGTACCTTGACACCGGTCTTGTTTCCGTGTAGACGTTGGCGTTGACATCTAGACTAGCTTGTCCCACAGTACCTTGACACCGGTCTTGTTTCCGTGTAGACGTTGGCGTTGACATCTAGACTAGCTTGTCCCACAGTACCTTGACACCGGTCTTGATTCCGTGTACACGTTGGCGTTGACATTTAGACTACATTGTTCTATCAGTATATAGATTTTGATCTTGCACCGTGTAGACAATGATGTTGACGTGTAGACTAGCCTGTCCTCTCAGCATATTGACATAAGTCTTGTTCCGAGTAGGCTTAGACTTTGACGTGTATACAAGCTTGTCTCCTCAGCATGGGTTGTATTCTCAGCAGACGTGGATGTTGACATGTAAGCTAGCTTGTCCATTAAGCATACTGAGGTCGGTTTTGTCCCGTGTACGCTCCGAATACTAGATTAGGTTTTTCAGCTTTTTCACATGTGTCTTTTCAGTACAGAGGTCCCTTGACGTCTATAAACCATCTTGTGCTGTCAGCATCTTGACATGACTTTGACGTAGGCCTTGACCTTGACCTTGACGTTTAAGCTGTCTTGTCCCATCAGCATTTTCACTCTGATACTGGTTCGGGTACACGTTCATATTGACCACTAGATTGGTTTGTTTTCTCAGAATTTTGACATGGCTCACGTTCCGTGTACACATTGGTGTTGACTTTCTAGATTAGCTTGTATTTTCACAACTTTGACATGAGTTATGTTCCGTATAGACATTGGTGTTGACCTCTGGATTAGCTTGTATCGTCAGAATTTTGACATGGGTCATGTTCCATGTACACATTGGTGTTGACCTCTAGGTTAGTTTGTATCCTCAGAATTATGATATGGATCATGTTACGTGTACACATCATTGGTGTTGACCTCTTGATTAGTTTCTATCCTCACAACTTTGACATGGGTCATATTCCGTATAGACATTGGTGTTGACCTCTAGGTTAGTTTCTATCCTCAGAATTATGACATGGATCATGTTACGTGTACACATCATTGGTGTTGACCTCTTGATTAGTTTCTATCCTCACAACTTTGACATGAGTCATATTCCGTATAGACATTGGTGTTGACCTCTGGATTAGCTTCTATTGTCAGAATTTTGACGTGGGTCAAGTCCCGTGTAGATGTCGGTGTTGACCTCTAGATTAGCTTGTCTGTTCAGAATTATGACATTGGTCATGTTCCATGTACACAATGGTGTTAACCCTCTAGAACGGCTTGTATTTTCACAACTTTGACATGAGTCATATTCCGTATAGACATTGGTCTTGACCTCTGGATTAGCTTGTGTCGTCGGAATTTTGACGTGGGTCAAGTTCCGTATAGACATTAGTGTTAACCTCTGGATTAGCTTGTATCGTCAGAATTTTGACATGGGTAATGTCCCGTGTACACGCTGGTGTTGACCTCTAGGTTAGTTTCTATCCTCACAACTTTGACATGAGTCATATTCCGTATAGACATTGGTGTTGACCTCTGGATTAGCTTGTATTGTCAGAATTTTGACGTGGGTCAAGTTCCGTGTAGATGTCGGTGTTGACCTCTAGATTAGCTTGTCTGTTCAGAATTATGACATTGGTCATGTTTCGTGTACACATTGGTGTTGACCCTCTAGATTAGCTTGTATTTACACAACTTTGACATGGGTCATGTTCCGTGTACACATCAGTGGTGTTGACCTCTAGATTAGCTTGCATTTTCACAACTATCACATAGGGCACGTCCCATGTACACATTGGTGTTAACTCTAGATTAGCTTGTATCCTCAGAATTTTGACATGGGTCATGTTCCGTGTACACATTTGTGTTGACCTCTAGATAAGCTTGTCTCCTCAGAATTATGACATGGGTCATGTCCCGTTAACACATTGGTGTTGACCTCTAGATTAGCTTATCTCCCCAGAATTTTGAAATCGGTCATGTCCCGTGAACACATTGGTGTTGACCTCTAGATTAGCTTATCTCCCCAGAATTTTGAAATCGGTCATGTCCCGTTAACACATTGGTGTTGACCTCTAGATTAGCTTATCTCCCCAGAATTTTGAAATCGGTCATGTCCCGTGAACACATTGGTGTTGACCTCTAGATTAGCTTATCTCTCCAGAATTTTGAAATCGGTCATGTCCCGTTAACACATTGGTGTTGACCTCTAGATTAGCTTATCTCCCCAGAATTTTGAAATCGGTCATGTCCCGTGAACACATTGGTGTTGACCCTCTAGATTAGCTTATCTCCCCAGAATTTAGAAATCGGTCATGTCCCGTGAACACATTGGTGTTGACCTCTAGATTAGCTTATCTCCCCAGAATTTTGAAATCGGTCATGTCCCGTTAACACATTGGTGTTGACCTCTAGATTAGCTTATCTCCCCAGAATTTTTACATGGGTCATGTCCCGTGTACACATTGGTGTTGACCTCTAGATTAGCTTATCTCCCCAGAATTTTGAAATCGGTCATGTCCCGTTAACACATTGGTGTTGACCTCTAGATTAGCTTATCTCCCCAGAATTTAGAAATCGGTCATGTCCCGTGAACACATTGGTGTTGACCCTCTAGATTAGCTTATCTCCCCAGAATTTAGAAATCGGTCATGTCCCGTGAACACATTGGTGTTGACCTCTAGATTAGCTTATCTCCCCAGAATTTTTACATGGGTCATGTCCCGTGTACACATTGGTGTTGACCTCTAGATTAGCTTATCTCCCCAGAATTTTGAAATCGGTCATGTTCCGTGTGCACATTGGTGTTGACCGCTAGATTAGCTTGTATCCTCGGAATTATGACATGGGTCATGTCCCGTGTACACATTGGTGTTGACCTATAAATTAGCTTCGCTGTGAGTTCAAGTCCATCTCATGCTGGTTTTGTCTCCGACCGTACGTGGGAAGGTCTCAGCAACCTGCGGATGGTCCTGGGTTTCCCCCGGGCTGTGCCCGATTTCGTCCCACCATAATGCTGGTCGCCGTCGTATAAGTGACATATTCTTGAGTACGGCGTAAACCACCGATCAAATGAAGAAATAAATAAATCTCCATTAGCTTCTCTCTTCAGGATGATGTTTTGTATAGACATGAGCAACTAAATCAGCTTTTCTCCTCGGTTTCTTGACATCGGTATTTTTTTTAGTGTAGACGTGGGTGAAATCGTTAGATGCATGGTAGAGTACTTGCATTATTTTTATTTTTTTTTCCTGATGTACTATTCGTATATGGCTGCCATTAATTCCGAGGCTTTTGACCGATGAACAGCTCAAGAGAGATTGAATAAAAGCGTGTAGAGTAGATTCATTCCCGATGAAAGAAGTTTTGCATATTAATTTTGCCAATATGTAATCTTCCAAGCAGAAAGAAAGACTCAATAACAACATCCACAAAAGACACAGAAAAAAATAAAAAATAAAAAAAACGGGGGAAATATACGACCATATAAAGAGCACACGGGATGCAGGTTGTGCAGATGGTCACTTCGCCACGAATCTAGACAATTGAGAGGGAACAGAAGGTGTCCCTTGCAGATATCGATTGTGGGGAGAAATGACGGACAAAAGAAAACGGTTAAGTTAAAAGGATGGTGTGAGACAGCGGATTCTGTGAATTTGTCGGATGTTAATTTGTTCCGCTCATCCTCCAATCCATTGTTAATACCGTCTGAAATGATACTAAGTAGATATGTACAAATCAAAATCCATCGTTATGAACGATGTATCAGGGAAATACTTCACGGTCCTGAAAACTGCGCCTAGCATTTGAAGGTGATCAACTCCAGTCTGGCGTAGCTGGTCATCCTGTCCCACCTAATTATAAGCGATACTTCTTAATCCTACAACAATCTAGAGATTTGTCTGACTCAGATACACAAAAACATATCTTTCAAGTCAAAACTGAAATACCAAGGTGTCATCAACATGAATGAAATCATGCAGTTTCTAGGGACATTTTTCGAACTGTACTTGCTGGCCGTGATTTAATACACAAAGAAAATTGCCTTTCAATATACGCTACAAAATTCTAGCAACACTTTTTGGTGTGGTAACCGTGGCATTTTGAACAAATATATAATTTAGAAGAGCATGGCACATGTCACGCAGCGTTCGCATTTAAGACGGGGAGGCCACCGATTACAGGACAAAAACAACAGGTGGTTTTTGCCGATGAATTCTGTCAGGTGAGTTGGACGAGTAGGAAATATGGTAATGGATTACGGGACGAAAAGAAGCTCAAAGGTAGACTTTAGTTGATTTGTTTTACGTGTATTTCTTCAAACGTAGCAAATGAGCCATATGGAAAATGAAGCATACATCGGTAAAGTCACATCAGTTTTATCTTTCAGTTGTGATGTGCATGGTGGTGAATCTACAGTATTAAACCAAGACAAAGCTTCTCAGTGCTACTATGGACATTTTCCATATCATTTTGCTGGACAGAATTCATTCACTTGTGCTTGGTATTAAGCGACGGCGTGTTATTCTATTTGCAAACGTTCTATGAGAAAAAGTTTGGGTCAACTGACTTGAAAATCTGAATCATACAGCAGAGCTAATTCGAGCTAGCCAAGTGAGTCACAATATAACCAGATGAGTTTCATAACTCAACTGATCCGGTCATGTGACTCCACTGAATGACTCCCATGTTTGAGTCATTTGACCCAAACTTTTGTCTCAATTAAGGCAGAGTTGCCTATTTTGCATTATGTTTACAGGAAACCTTTGCAGAGGCCGGGGGCAACCCACCACCATCTGCAGGTTGCTGCGAGGCCTTTCCGCATGCGCAAAGAGCACAACGGATACAGGTTGTGCATATAATGGAGTGACCTGGAATGTGGACAGCTGAGATAGCACAGATGGAGTCCCATGTACGTTTCAAATGTGGGGAGAAATGACGAAAAAAATAACGTGATCGAGAAATCAGAGTTAACAGGATGGCCTGGGACATCGGATTCTCGTCGTGATATTGTTCCGTCCAGCTCCCAACCCATTGTTGATAGTCTCAGGTGATCCTTGTACGTGAACAAATCAAAACTGATCGCTATAAACGATGCACAATGGAAATCCCTGAAGACGTTACCCCGGAAAAATGCGCCTAACATTTGAAGTTGATTAATTCCCGTCCCCCTGTGACCTGATCTATACTTCAAGACAGACTAATGTTTAAACTGGAAGCCATCAAGAGAAACACCCTCCCGCCTGGAATGTCTTATTGTATGCGGCGAGTTACCTCTCTTTACTTGACATGGCGGTTTATTACATCCGCGTCGCTGTGTCTCGATAACCCATGATCGATCACTTGGTTCGTCTGTGCCATCAGATCTCTAATGGCGTTTTACTTTCACCACCTGATGATTGCTCTTGCTCGGTGTGGCTGGTCATCGCGTTGTATCTAATTATAGGCGATACTACTTAATCCATCAACGGTCTCGAAATTTGTCTGACTCAAATAGAAAAATAATACACCTTTCAAATCATGCAGTTTCGAGTGACTTTCTTGGAACTGTACTCACATGCCTTCATACAATGGACCAAAAAATATTTCCATACACATAGCCCCATCAATACTTAATCGTTAATCGTGGTTTGATAAAGAAACATTTAATTCACTGTACACAAGTGTGTAAGAAAACGCATGAATCAAATGACGTAAGATATCACGAGATTACACCGAGTTCATCACTATGTTCTTTTTCTAGCGGTACTTATCCTGGCAGTATACTATATGGTCTGTCAAACCGAGCTATGGAGAGACTATGAAAGGGTTAACTTGTGACATATTACGGGGGCGTTTCATTCTAAATCTGACGCAAACTTCCAAGACACAGTTGTTTTATTCAATCCCTTTGTCAATAACTACCTATCCTTGGTCTCACTGTTTAGGTAGGAGTTCTTCTTGTAACAACAAATACGTTCAGTCACGCAGCACTCACACTTAACGCTGGTCCCATCGATTACAAGGCAAAAACGTCAGGTGTTTTTGTTTTGCGATGAATTCTGTCAAGTGAGTTTGACGAGAAGCACAAAACTTCAGTTGTCGGTTAGCGCGCTAGCGCAGCGTAATGACCCAGGAGCCTCTCACCAATGCGGTCGCTGTGAGTTCAGGTCCAGCTCATGCTGGCTTCCTCTCCGACCGTAAGTGGGAAGGTCTGCCAGCAACCTGCGGATGGTCGTGGGTTTCCCCCGGGCTGTACCCGGTTTCCACCCACCATAATGCTGGCCGCCGTCGTATAAGTGAAATATTCTTGAGTATGGCGTAAAACACCAATCAAAAAAAAAAAAAAAATCAAAACTTCAGTTGATTTAGTTTACGTATATTTCTTCTAACCTAGCGAATGAGCACTAAGGAAAATGAAGCATATAGGCCTATCGAAGGAGTCGCTTATAGTTTTATCTTTCTGTTGCGATTCGGTATAGCATTGAATGTAGAGTGTTAAAACACTAAACTAGTGCTTCTATAGACATGTTTCTAGCATTCTACTATAGACATAAATGATCCACCTGTGTTCGCATAATGTTATCTTTCTGTTGTGCTATGTACAGCAATATAGCAATAGAGTATTAAATTATGCGAAAGGCTTTCGTGCAGTGCCACCATAAACAGGTTTCTGCCAGATTGAAATTATTCACATGTCTTTGATATAAAGTGACGGCGTTCTGTTCTAATCTGGCATCTGTCTCTCATCACTGAGGCATAGTTGCCTAACTTTCAGATTCCTCGCCTTATACGATCAATTCAAGTGAACGACCAAAAGGCTAGTTGCAGGCTACAGAAGAATTTTGAACACTGTAGCCTAAGCCCGAATCCCAGCCATCACAAATAGTCTTACACATTAATAATTAAAATTAGAATAAATTTTTTTAAATATATAAAACGTTGGCACAACGCAATGATCAAAAACAGACTGTAGCCTTATATCTGACCTAAAATGACTTACGCTAAATCTCGTTTCTTGTTTTATAGAGTAGAATCCAAGGCACAGTGTATTATTTTGAATTATTTGGTCGTTTGGAATTTTCCACTTATAACAGGGCGGCCAAAGAACGCCTTCCAAGTCCTCCCTCCACAATGACCCAGAGAAGAATCGAAACAGAGGAAATTTCCTTCTCTGAAAATGATATAGAAGCCACGGGGGAACTTACAGATTGAAAGGCAAGTAGCTTACCCCAGAGGGCCACAATCACCTTCCCCAAGGCACAGTTCCTTGACCATGTGAACGTGAGCGTAAATCTAAACGATAAATGCGACCATCATATACCGCTCCTTACCAAATAATATCAATTTAAGTACCGTACGTTATAAAACCGCCAGTTCAAATTTTGACGCTCTTGTTCATAGATTCTCATTTATAATTAGCATGTGATTATTTTCATTGGAATTTGTCTCTACGCATGATTTTTGAATATAGTGTTTATTAATTAGATTATTTTCCGCTCTATGTAAGAATTTATCCCTTATACGATGGGGAATAGGTTTAAGAGCAAAGAATACCCGAAAGACCACAATGTTGCGACATAGGTATCCGACAAACCAACTGACTTAAGCGCAAAGTGCTGTCAAATCTGGAGGCTTCTATCTCAAGACATACTGGCTATTGGGCTAGCCTCCTGTGGAAAAAAATAGGATGTGATGTAAAATAGCTCCATGGTCCAAGCAGATAAAGGAGTGATTAGTTCTTAAGGTATTTGTTGGATGTAGCCCGTGTCTGTTCACTTTATAAACCTGATGAAACAGGCACAAATCACTTAATTAAATAAGCAAATCAACATTTTTTTTAGAAAAATCGAAAAATATCTTTCTGATATGAAACCACCACACTTTGTCAAACCACCACACTTTGTCAAACCACTGCACCTCGCCAAACCACTGCACCTCACCAAACCACTGCACCTCGCCAAACCACTGTGTCTTGCCAAACCACTGCACCTCTCTAAACCACTGCATCTCGCCAGATACTTACAAACCGTGAACTGGCCATGGTCTGTCGAATCTCCGCTGGAGCCCATAACATCGGACGGATATTTATGTGCTTTCCGTGCGACATTGTCAATAAATCTTGTTGAAAGGTCAACAAAGACCACGATAGTCTCAGATGGTGAATGAGCTCTTCAATTAAGGGGCTCTATTTCAAGACTGAAACGAGATACACTGAGAGAGAAAAAACTACCATAAATCATCTTACTACCACAATACAGAATTTAAATGCAAAGAAAACACTAAAGAGAAGTATATCCAAATTTAGGCCATTAAATACCATGAAAATTGTAATACTGCTGGATTCAGGGTCAGGAACACGGGGCGTATTATGCACTGAAATCAAGAAAACACCAGCGTTATAGCGCTGGATAAGGCGTTAGAGTACGAGCAGAAGACTGCTGTTCATTAAGTCAGGTATGATAACCCTTCTCAGAAGAAAAACGCTGCAGTTTTCACTAGAATCTGATAAAATATGCTGTTGGATAGGGCCAGGATTGCGGGCAGTACTATTACATGAAGGTTAGAAAATACAAGTGATACAGCTGTTAACTAACGTCAAGAAAACGGAACTGTGCATGCTGTTCGATTCGGTCAGCAATTAGCGTTTTGTTCACTATTTTCATAAAATTGGAGCAGTTCTGTTCACTCAGTTAAGACAAATGTCTTGGTTACGGATGGATGCGTTTTGGACATGATATTCGAGCGTCGATGATTGTAGAGTGCAGACGTTTTTTTCACAGTAGGTTTGTGCGTTCATGATAGCAGTCACGAGGTCCATGGGAAAAGCTAGACTGATCATCACGATGGGATCTGCATATAAATCATAAAGATAAATATTGCCAAAGAATGAAATGATCAAATATTCACATTTAAAATCCCGTCTTAATGTAACATTTGTGTTAATGTTAAGGGAACATTTGTGCTGTGATTCTTCTGACGATATTAGTGTATTTTGAAGTATATTCGAAGGGAAGTAACCATGGTTGTCTTCGGCTTTTTTGCCATAGATAATTTGCCTCCCCTAGGCTGAACTGGCCGATGTACCGTTGGGTTGATTTAACAGGAGAGCCAGAAGGGACACATTTTTAGTACCGTAAAAAGTTATTGTGCCCATGGACTGTGTGACATTGTTTCTTATACCAGTGTACACGGGACCGATTCCACAGAGCAAGAGTCAACATTTGCCTCAGTCTTACAATTTTAGGGACTACATTTGGTTTTTCGGTCTTAACTTTAAATGTATCGGTACAATCCCGCCTGCCACCTGTTCAGTATAAACCATTTTTCAAATCTAGAAATTCTCAGGGGATCAACCATTTACCTTTTTAATCTTAATATATATTAATATAAGTACTAATATTTTAAAAAGGAAAACAAGGCTTTTCAAAAATGCCGTACTGTCTGGCAGAAGAGAATGTAACTCAAATGCGGAAGGCTCATTTTTCAGCTTTCATCAATCCCGTTAATAAATGCATATTTTTTCTTTTCCTATTTTAAGCCTGTTATTTTGTTGATATATATATACATGTATATTCTTTACACAGAAAGAAAGTTTGTTTGCTCTATAAGCGGGTGTATTTAATGATGGACGAATTGGTACATGAAACTGTAATTGTTAACCAAAAATGGCTGATTTTTCTGGTGTCCTGCAAGTGCAACTGTAGTTTTGAACTTTCGTTCCCTTCAAGATAACATTTTTATCTGGAAATAGATGCATGTATATTCCCGTGTGGGAATAGTGTAAGTTGCCCAGGGCAGCCACAGTAGCCCTAAATTCCCCCGCGCGATTGGTGTCGATTCCGCTGTTTGAACATAATACCGGTAAGATTCCTGATGAGCGAGCAAAGTACTTACAGTCCTGTGTGCGAACAAATTACCTCCTCCCCATGTGCGAACATAGTAGCGAACAATGTACATTCCGGTGAGAGAAATGGGAAAGCAATGTTTATTCCCGGGTGTGAACAATATTCTTTTCCTTGTGGAAACAATGTCCATTCCCGTCAAAATACGTGGATCTCATATCCAACGGATCATCTTAGCATTTATATGTATCTGTTATCATTCAGGGGAACTAACTCTCCGAAACAGAACAATGGGAAGATGGAGAGCCTTGGTCAAATGACGTTCTGTGGTAAAATTATAAATGACATATCAAATTGAATGGGGCAAGCATTTCAATGGAGAAGCTATTAGCGCTAATTTACATTAGGTGACAGACTAAGATCGTCCTTGATTTGTTAGGCGTAAAAATTGGACACAATAGGTCCTGTACTAATGTTCAAATGTTCATGTGTTTTGGCAAATAACGTCAAATGATTGGTTTCTCTGACAGTTGCTATAGGGATCACGAAACATGCGACTTATGTCAAAAGCTGTATGTGGCCAGCAGACTGACTAGTGTATTTTTTACGACGAATGTCCTTGCTTCAAGCTTCATGGCCACTATATTGTACAGAATATTTATATGACTAAAGTCCTGGCCTAAAGCTGTATTTGGCCAGTATATATATGTGACTAATATCCTTGTTTCAAGCTGTATTTGGCCAGTAGACTGAGTAGTGTATTTATGTGACTGATATCCTTATTTCAAGTTACATATGGCCAGTATAATGGCCAGAGTATTTATGTGACTAATGTCCTTGTCTTAAGCTGTATTTGGCCAGTACACTGCATGATCAGTGTATTTATGTGAGTAATAATATTGTATCAAGCTGTGTATGGCTAGTATAGACTGACCCGTGTATTTATGTGATTAAAAGAGAAGAAAACATCATTATATACAGCTATACCACAACAGGTTTTGCATATTTTTAAAATTGGCATTGTTTTGTAACAATTAAGGTACGCAATTATTACTTATATATAGCGTTGCCCCAATCGATAATTCAAGTACAACATCTATCATTGAAACGTGCCACAGTACTATTTTTAACAATTATGTATTTCTCTGTGTTTACAATGGGACAAAGTTCACGCCAAATATAAACAAATTCAATTTTCCACTCTTCCATTTTGCATTAATTTTGTACATGGAGCACTTTGTCACCAAAAGACAGATATTCAGCAGTGCATTGGGCATACACTCAAAATGCAAGTCTGTATTACCGTTTCGTACACGTGTCTGTGTAGCCCGCAATGTACCGTAACATGTAAATCAAGGTACACAATTTGGTACACATTAAATATATAGGTGTACCCATAAAAATATTGTATGCAAAGGTACACATTAACGCTCCTGTGCAAATTTGTTACAGTTTATGTGTGTCTGTGGTACACGTCTTGTGTATTTGTTACTCACAATTACTTTTAGAGAGTATATATACGTGTCATTATCCCAAAAGAACATTAATTTTGGCCAACCGTTCTACTGAATGTATATCTGTAGACCACTATTTCAAACATTTTTGCCAGACATGTTGAACCACGGTAGATTGGTATAGGTATAGGCCTATCTTGCTGATATAGGCCTATCTTGCTGCCATCTTGCTTGGGTAAAAAAAAAAAAAGGAAAAGCTAAAAATACATACCGTACCGATCACATATCGGAAATCGGTTTGCGGGTTGATAACATAACTCATCGATTCATCATGCTAATATGTCATACTGAAATATTAAAGCCTATATTGTAATGGATTTGCATTTTTCTTGTTTAATATGTCACATTTATAAAAAGAAAATATATATTGTGTCAGCCCAAGCTTGAAATTAGACGTTATAGTATGCCAATAGATTGTCGAGATAATATTAATTAATACAGATCGATAAATCACGTCTTAAACAACACCGTCATGAATGTATATTTCCCGCGACAAGCATCTAAAATTAGATCTACATGTTATAATCAGATGTAAAGCCAACTGCATATAGACCCTTTAGTTAGAGGTCAGTTTTTAACATGTTTCCGGCGACGAAATGAATGTATAAATGTATGTCGGACGACAACTGCTTGTGTAAAACCAATGATGTCATATGTATGGTCACGTGATATGCCGCTTGTCGTCTGCACCTGTCAGTTTTTTTTTTATGCTTCCCGTTTCACTTTTAACGGTGCATTAACACCAGGTAGATGCAGGCGTACAATTCTCTACCCTTTTTTTAAACATTTAGGCATATTTATTTTAATCAAGGTGTGTATAATTTATTTATACCTGAGGTTAGATAAAATGATGTTTATCTCTTGTCTTTACATAATACCCTTTTTATATAGGCCTGAAGCGCCATTGTCGACATGATAAAAGATTAAGTAGGCCCAGTGCAGGGAAAGTCTAATTATCTTATTATAACAGTGTTACATATAGCTTCATATAGTCTTTATATTAGGTTCCATTGCGGATCTATACATACACGTGTGAAAAACCACTAGGTCAGCGTTTAATTTTTTTTAATTAGGCACATATATGGTTTAAGGTTACTACGACATTCCACCCGTCATATTTGTGTAAGATCTGATAACCTTAAGATGAACAAAGACCTTGATCAGAACATAGACATTGTATAGTTACTTCACGCTTCCAGGTTTTATACAATACAAAACACACACTTGCAGATCTTCCTCCAACAAGGTTTTTGTCAAATAGGGGTATATATAATGAAGAAAATATGTCATGCAGAAATCTTGATAAGACGTTTGATAAAACGCGTAAATTAAGCCTAAGTTAAAGAACCAGGTTTACCAGGTGTATTTAATGCGCATGGAATGTAAATAACAATAGGGCCTACCATATAGGTTTACAAAAGCCTCATGGGCCCCCGCTTAATGGGTAGGCTGCTGTGTTCGTAGCCTAACCCAGACTTATCGTAATTGTTTTCGTAAATGACGCTGTTTAACTATTAGGAGCTGTTAGCTCTAGGTACTGTGTAGTGTCGTATAATGGCACCATCAGTCAAACAGACTTCCTGTTAAATTTAACAGATGTTTTTAGAGTAGGACCGGTAGGCCTACCTCAGTATATAGACCCCACACCAATGGCCGAGGGATGAAAGCGTCATCTCCGTAAGCCAGAACAATAACTTCAGAATATTTTGGCATAACATTTCTTATATACAAACTATTCAGTTTTACACGTGCATTTCGGTGCATTTGTTTCAAGAATGAAAGCAGTTTTCGGCCTAATTTCCTACTTTACATACTTTCTTAGTTTTTTTAGCCGTTTGTGTTATACGTCGTTTGGGAACTGGCCTTGTCATTTTTGACCTAGAACGTCCTTATTGGCTTATGGCTGGTATACAAATGTCTGATTCAACATCATTTACATACGGGGCCTCCGTGGCTCAGTCGGTTTAAAGCGCTAGCGCAGCGTAATGACCCAGGAGTCTCTCACCAATGCGGTCGCTGTGAGTTCAAGTCCAGCTCATGCTGGCGGCCGTACGTGAGAAGGTCTGTCAGCAACCTGCGGATGGTCGTGGGTTTCCCCCGGGCTCTGCCCGGTTTTCCACCCACCATAATGCTGACCGCCGTCGTATGGGTGAAATATTCTTGAGTACGGCGTAAAACACCAATCAAAAAAAAAATCATTTACATACACAGTACGAAAATATGGTTTTATGTGTTAATTTAATTTGTAATGGGAAAAATTATGTTTTACTATTATAATACATAAATTCTCACATTTACGTGTATATGCCAAATGGGTCATTTGTTTTGGGTTCATTCGGCTTTATTTTCTTCCCTGTGTTACACAAATTTGCTTGAAAATCTAAAAATGAATAGTCTGATTGACTATTTTTCACCGTTTCCTTTACATTCTATGAGAAGGTTTCCGATGAAACGTAAGAGAAAAATTTTTTCACGTAGAAAATTTCCAATCATTATTAGTATTTTTATTTTGGTAAAATGAAAAATTCTTTATTCTTGAACAGGATCCAGATGAATATCAATTTAATTTCCCTCAAACGGGGGACTTCACGCTTTCAACTCATCATGCAATAAACTCAAAAAAGTGTCATTGAAGTGATCATTCATAACAGTCAGAATTACGCACTATACCTTTACCCTGCAATCATATTTGCCATCATTATATATTTGCATTTTCATTTGGTAAAATGAGAAATTGTTTATTCGTCAACAGGAGATGAATATCCATTCCATTTCTACAAACGGATGACTTCAAGCCCCCATACTTGTGATGCAAAAAAAAAATCTCACTGAAGCGATTATTATCACTGATTGTTGTAAATAAAGAAGCTGATGCGATGTCTTCATTAATTTACACACGTCACTGACATACAACCCACGCCAACACTTCTTCATGACCCCCAAAGATTCGCACACTACCATTTAAAGGCATCGCAAATTCATATTCACGCCTCTGACAAGAATCGATCCACACCCACACATCTATAAAGACTCAAATTCACTTCGCACACTTATTAAATTAACTTTCACACATTTAAGGCATAAAGCCACACCCACACTTCTTAAAGTCATAAATCCACACCCACGCCTCTTAAGGGCATGAATTCGCACCCACACTTCTAAGGCTATAGATCCCCACCAAACACTTAATAAGGGCATAGATAAAACCACACCAACACTTTTTGAAGGACAGCAGACAACTTTCCATTTCTTATAAAGACGTAATCCGCACCCACATTTCTAGAGGCATAAATCCGCATTTATATTTCAAAAGGCATAAATCAACACCAACATTTCTTTCAGGCATAAATCCGCAACCACACTTCTTAAAGGCATAAATCCGCATTTATAGTTCAAAAGGTATAAATAAACACCCACACCTCTTTAAGGCGTACATGCGCACTCACACTTCCTTAAAGTCATAAATCCGCATCCATACGTCCCTAAAAGCATAAATCCTCACCCACACTTCTTAAAGGCGTAAGTCCCTGGAGCTTCTCTCCAATGTGGTCACTGTGAGTTCAAGTCCAGCTCATGATAGCTGAAGGTTCCAAGTTACCTCTCTGGCCGTAGCCTATGCAGGAAGGTCTTGCAGCAACCTGTGGATGGTCGTGGGTTTTCTCTGGGCTCTACCGGTTTCCTCCCACCATAATGCAGGTCGTAAAGGTGAAATATTCTTGAGTACGGCGTAAAACACAAATCAGATAAATAAAAAAAAACAAAGCCATAAATCCACACTAAAAATTCTAAAATTATTTATTTATTTTTATTAGTGTTTTACGCCGTACTCAAGAATATTTCACTTATACGACGGCGACAAACATTATGGTAGGAGGAAACCGAACCGAGCCCGGAGGAAACCAATGACCATCCACGGGCTGCTGAGGAGACCTTCCCATGTACGGCCGAAGAGGCGAAAGTTTAAAAGACATAAAATCCAAACCCCACTTAAAGGCATAAATTACACACCCGCACTTCTTAAGGGTTTAAATCCATACACACTTCTAAAAGTCACAAAATCATACCCACGCGTCTAATTTAGCGGTATGAATCTAACCCCGCTGTCAGCTGAATACCTGATAACCCGACAAAGTGTCAGGTTTTCCAGAACTTTTCATTCCTTTCCAAAGGAACGCTTTCATGAAATTTATTTATTCATTTGTTTATTTATTTACTTATTTATTTGAATGGTGTTGACAACGTACTCAAGAATATTTCACTTATACGAAGACGGTCAGCATTAGGACATGAAATTTCAGGTCACATTCGCGTGATGCCTACATGCATAACTCTGCACGCTCATTATCACATGATCGGCCTATACAAACAATTTTGTTGAAGGATGTGCGATAAACTTTTTCTTATAATAAAATCGATATATTGGTTGATTGAAGGTATGAGACAAGTACCGGGTAAGTGTTTCTCAGTCATTATTTCCTCGCTGAACACTCCCTTAGTAGGCCTATATACCTGTCGATCAGGCTGTAATCTCTTCTATCCAAACTTCTCCTCCCAGCTGTCCGTCAGAGCAGATTACCTTCTATTTGAACGATTTCCTGTGACAGATTTAGTACTTAATGCTTCACTTCCGGCGATGCCAATTTACAAGTTGTTTTAAACCCGTGTTTTCTGAAGTGTCTTAAACGCTTTTATCGGAAGCTTTCAAATTCCGTTTGAGATCGCGCATAATGTCTCCATAATTACTCTCCGCCAGCTGCTGATTTCGGATCCTTTTAAAACGTCTGTTTTCATTAGTTGATCTATTAAAGTAGCTGATTGATCATTGGCCGGAGACATTATCGCCAAAAGCCGTCAATTAGCTTTTGATGTCGCGGAAATTGATCACGTGGCCATTGCGTGCAAACGCTTCATGTGTAAATATATGCGTTTATTCACCCAACAATGCCCAAAAATAAGACATTATGTCGGGTGTGATATAACCATGCAAGCGGCTTACTGGAGCTGAAGTTAAGTCATTCAGGCTGATGTTGCCAATCACTCTTACTCCCTTAAGCTAAAGAGACGTAGATGAGAGCATACAGGAGCATATGGTCTACTTTGTATTCACCGTTTACAATGCTCCGACGAACCCTGACAGGAGCTATGAAAACAAGTTGCCAGTAGGACCTACACACATCCTCTGGCCTATTATTCTTTAGTGTTTGTTTCTATCATGGAGATTTATATTTCCTTTGATAAAGAACGTCCATATTCAGATACAAATATTGCCAAGGGACACACGAAGTGAATAAAGCGAAATTATCTCTGATCATATATATGGAGTCCGACACATGCAACAATCGCGGGCGAAGCATAATACACATGCGTATGAAATAGCCGGTAAGCCGTATTATTTGCCTATTGAAGTAACATGCATGGTGCTTGGAATATCAGTTATACGCCTCACAAAAGTGCCGCGAATGAAATATACAGCGCGATCCTTCATGAGCAATATTTAAAAAATCAAATTCATCCCGTACGGTTTAGTGAGTTCCATATTAACTTAAAAATTAGACCAAGGCTTTCATTTAAACACATGCTAAATGTGGGTCATTTAAATTTCACAATATTTAAAGCGTTTATCAGCAAAGATTTCTAACGCATTTGTTGCGATACTACAATAATAATATTCCATGCTATCCAAAGTTTGTTGGATTTTGAAAGTCAATTTAGGTAGTTCTCTGGTACGCTAAATATGAGACAATATTAATCGAATCTCCAAACCGGCCCGGATAGCACAGTCGGTAGAGCATCCGCTTCGGGACCGGTAGATCCAGGATCAATCCTTGATCGAGTCACACTAAGACTTTAAAAGAGGAAGTTGTAACTTCCTCGCTTAGCGTTCAGCATGAAGAGGATAGTGCAACGGACAGGTTGACCCGTATCAGTATAATGGCTCGGGCGGGGGCGGCTTGCTTGCCTTCGGTAAGTCGTCTCAGTGAGGCAGCACTAAATAAAAGAGCGGTGGAAATCCGTCCTGCAACAAGGAGGCACATTACACGTACATGCACCCTAATGATTCCTTCGTCGTCATATGACTGAAAAAATTGTTGAGAACGACGTTAAACCCCACTCACTCACTCGAATCTCCAAAAGTCGTAACAGAAATGGCAGCTAGCTAAGGCTGGGATTCGCCCTCGTGCAGGACGAGTGGAGAGCGGTTGTTGTTGTTTTGTTTTTTTTGGTGAGGCTTATAAACAATACACGTTGCTGGCTATTGAATAGTCACTCGTAGCAGGGATATCAATGATAAACTCTTACACACAAAGGATGGAAAAAATAAACAACACGCCATATCATTAAATAATCAAGAATTCATTAAGGTTTAGTAATAATAACATCGATTTTCACATTAACATATTCGGCAGCACTAGATACATATGTGTGCATATGGCGCCCCCTCGTGGCTCCACGGGCAACCAAAGTGTATCTAATTGTTGCATATATGCATATATATAAGTGTGTCATGTTCTGGTTCATTGATGAAATATAAGGTTATACATACATATCAAATCATATCAGAAGACCTCAAATGTTGACTAGTTGTTGAAATATATCAGATGATATGAGGAAACACGGGATCCAGCCCTATATATAAGTAGACATAGAATCACATCATAGGAGGAGATATCGGACTTATGGTAAATATTGCCCTCATATTTTATCATATAATGAAAAGAAAATCATCATGCAGACGTAGGCCTAAGTATATTGCTAAAATATCAGACCATAAATGTTTCACCATACATACAGAAAAGCTCGCCTCCATGAATATGTGCCGTCCGTTAAAGTTTTCTCGGGTGCACGCGGAAAAAACTCGCGCTATACTTTTTCTCGAGATTTTCTCACCTTTTGCTTTCTTGAGTGCGGTTTGAGTTGCGTGTGCACGCGTTGACGCGTGCTTGTTTTACTTTTGGTCCATATGCTTATTAAAATCTCGCGTATACAGGTACATGCTATTTTGATATGGTCGAGATAGCGAGTGGACGAATCGGCTTCCATACATTTTACCTGCAGGTATAAACCTGACAAATCTCCAGACTATACTGCTTGAACCGTGTAGTTTCTTTTCCATAAAAGTGCTATCAGTACACATCCCTTTCTCTATGTTTCGAATACAATACAGCTTATAAAGTAAATCAGCATTATTTCAAGTTGCTGTAGTGAATTCCATGTTATAAGCTTGGACAATGAAATGCGCCTTGGAAAATTTGCGTTGATAATTAATTGATTGACGTATGAAAGAAAGGAGGAATATTTGACCGCAGTAAAATTCGCTTGTTCCGCGGATCTTATTCGCCCAGGTCATCCAGGCAGTAAATAATCCGTCGGTTTGAATTTACGGATGTTAATCTCGCGAGATAACGTGTCATGTCTGAAGAGTTTAGCAAACACTGGTTTAATTCAGCCTGTCACGTGTAAGTGTGGGGGGTAGGAAGCCCGGGTATCGCATAACACTTTGTTAATGTTCTTGTCACCTTCCCGGGCATACACTGTCATCTTGGAAATTGATACGATTTTAAGACTTTTAATGACAAGTGGAGAGCACCTCCCATCTATCTTGCATGGCCACAAAGTATGCTATATTCTTAACATTCAACCATTATAGCTGCCCATAAATTTCACTTTAACTCGCTTGAAACTGATTCTGATCTTGCATATTACCGAAAACAATTAGTCCATTGTTGAGCTGAGTGAGTAAGTGAGAGCTCGGGGTTCAACGTCGTCGCTGTGACAGACTGCAAAAGCTTTTTACTCTGTATCGCTTAAAGGCGTTAAACGAATGACGCCATTTAACCCGCGCATGTTGTAACGGCATTTCTATTCTAAAGCGTGGCCTTTTTTTCGTTCTGGTTACCGGAAGCAGTTTATAAGTTATATTTACACTTTATCAATCCGCAGATATCAAAAATACACACTGTGTAAAATGGCTCATAAAAACCTCTAATGGTCAGAAGCCGTTCCACGGGAAGATCTGATTGACTGAACCCATATCGTCACGGCGTTTCTATGCTCAAGCGTGACTATTTTCGTTCTCGTTACCGGAAGCAATTTGTAAGTTAGATGTGTATGTGCATTTTATCAATCCGCAGATACCAAAATACATACTGTGTGCAAAACGATCCATAAAATCCTAATGGTTGGAAGCCATTCGTTGGGAAGATCTGATTGGCTGAAGAATTCAGATAAACGACCAATCATACAATGTACTGCATATTTGACCGCAATAGCCAATGAATGCTAATAATGCTGTTCGACCGAGTAGAGATGACGGGAGAAAAGTTATAGCCTTGAAAACAATATAGCAGGGCTACGCCATGGAAAGATTATTTAATGAACAGTTTTGTGGACCTAGAAATAAATTTTCAAGTAAAAAATGAAAAAAACGAACTCTCAAAAAGCAAATGCGTATCGTTTTTTACAGGTGTTTGTGTAGTCCGCAATGTAAACAGCATGTGTATCACAGATACACAATTTGGTAGACATTAAATGTGTAGGTACACTGATATAATGATGTATGCAAGATACACATTAATTAATGTTCATGTGCAACTTTGTTACATTTAATGTGTACCTGTGGTACACATCTTGTCTATCGCTCTTCAGAGTTGGTTTTAAGTAAACGGAATGTTTTACTGCGTTTCAGTATTAAGCACATATGCATTTTCTAAACCGGAGAGCACCTATGTCAGTCAGACATAAAGGACAATGGTTCTAATTCAGTTCTAATTCATTTATTTATTTCGCCGAGCATGCAAGTGAGGCTACATGACAAACCTCCTGTCACGAATTCGAACTAGTAGGATCTGGGTACGATGTATTTGATTGGTGTTCTAATATAATTAAGTTAATATAATTAAGTTCATATAACTTAACACCGAAATCAAAATTATTTACTTGTATTTTATGGCGTTCAGCTTTTTGGCTGGAGGAACCCGGAGCGCCCAGAATAAACGACTAATTTACGCCAGGTATAACGCTGAATAAGGACACAACGTTATCTATCTGTAGCTCCAGTCAGTACAGGTGCCCAATTCGCTATGAACTACATCTACTTGTTCCTGTCATGAGTAGTATGAACTATATATCCAGTAATTTTCAGTGGTACCCTTTTCTCCCTGATTCAGAAGCCCTGACGTTTACTTTTGTTGATAAGTGAACTTTTGGGACAACATTCGACACGTTTTGCTAAAATTTACATCGCCTAAAATTTTAAATGGTGTGCATGGTAGACGCTGGCTGGTTGTCAATTTACATGTCTAAAAAAGACATTTTCGATAAAAAAGGGTAAGCGTGATCTTATTGTTACCTTTCTTCTACGAGGGAAAATAGTTGAATAACCCTATCATGAAATCAGCTCTTTCGAAGCGATTATCATCTGAGAAAATGCTCAATTTGCTCTCACTGACACAATTTCATACTGAACTATGCCCTTGCAGCACTTATTTTGCCCATTTTCGAGATCCAGTGAGAATTTAGTCAAGCAGTCTTGGTCTCGTGGTTTCTACAAGACTCCGTCCAGGTTAATGATGTAGAGAATATGATTCTAAAATGGCTGCATTGGTAAGAGTTCTTCACAAACCTGTACCAAAGAAAGGCCTTCTATCATGGATCTCGGGAGCGGTAGATCCAGGATCAATCCTGGGTCGAGTCACACGTAAGACTTTACAAGAGGAAGTTGTAACTTCCTCGCTTGGCGTTCACCATGAAGGGGATAGTGCAAAAGCTGGTTGCCCCGTATGAGTATAATGGCTCGGGCTGGGGGCTTACTTGCCTTCGGTAAGTCGTGTCAGTGAAACAGCACTAGATAAAGGAGTGGTGGAAATCCGTCCTGCAACAAGGAGGCACATTACATTCTTCGTCCTTCGTCGTCATATGACTGAAAATTTGTGAAGCACGACGCTAAATCCAAGCACTCATTCAATCACTCTCTCACTCTATCATGGATCAACCAAAACGAATTTGTTAATGACCTACCTGTATCTCGGACTTTTCTCAGAAGCGATATACATGTACCGTGGTTTTCACGACTTACGTATACATGAATATTTATTTGATCAGTTGTTTTACGCCATATTCAAGAATTCTTGAGTTACACGATTATAAATTGGAGTGCTGGAAGTGGCGATATCCACATCAGGTACGAATTTATACCCCCTACATGTGGAAATCAACTTACCTCTATAGAGCCTGTCCACACAATTTCACCAGCGCTGTCAATCAGTTATGTCATCAAAGTACTAGGAACAATAAAATTATCAGGATGGACAAATTCCCCGCTCAAGAGCACCTAAGATTGAACCGACAATTCGTGCATGGTAGGATTTATTTATTTATTTGATTTGTAGTTGGTTGTTCAAGAATATTTCACTTATACGACGGCGGTCAGCATTATGGTGGGTGGAAACCGGGCACAGTCTGGGGGAAACCCACGACAATCCGCAGGTTACTGTCAGACCTTCCCACGTACGGCTGGAGAGGAAGCCAGCATGAGCTGGACTTGAACTCACAGCGACCGCATTGGTGAGAGACTCCTAGGTCATTACGCTGCGCTAGCGCGCTAACCAACTGAGCCACGGAGGCCCCTTCATGATAGGAGTCGCAAACCTTATGCTGAGCCCATCCCTCTTCCAGTTCCATGTAAAGCCCCTTTGGCATAGCATTACAGTCAGGCAGCAGTAAAGTCAGTTTTGCCTATTTAATTTTTTGAATAGTGTTTAGGCCGTACTAAAGAATATTTCACTTATACGACGGCGCCCAGCATTTTGGTGGCAGGAAACCGGACAGAGTGCAGGAAACCCACGACCATCCGCAGGTTGCTGACAGACCGGGTTTGTTTTGTACCAGACATTTTGTAAGCGACGAAACATCTTCAGCAAACAAATTCTGGATTTCACGAGCGTTTTCTGTGGTTCAATGTAATACAACAGTGATATTCTTCACAGATAATAAAAGAAACACTTCACAACATCGTGATTTTATATTTTCCAATTTTTTACATTTTATTTTGTTTCCATCAATGGATAGAAATGTGACAGATTTATGTACATGTGTGTGCTGACCTCAAATAATCTATACAAATATCAGTTTAAAAACCCAAATACATAAATGTGCTTTGAAACACCCAGATTTTTCATGACAAAAAAATCTATTCTAAAATTTCATACATATCTCTCTTCCCCTCAGTTTCAACAATGTGAAGAATATCCACTGGATACTCCCCATTAAATTGAAAGTTACCCAGGAAATCTATGACCAGTAGGAATCTGACGTGCATTTCCTTCCAAAGATCTTCCCCAGGCAAACATCACAAGCATAACAATAACCTTTTCTTTAGAACAGTAGAATCCCATTGAACAAAAAATGATCTAATGTTCCGTTTTGTAAAAATTCACCACTTATACAGACTCATATTGTGTCACAGGTTAAATGTATTCACCTCGATTTAAAAATCTGAATTAGATCTATATGTGTCACATGACATGTTGATATGTATAGACATTCTAACCTTGGGAGAAACACAGCAGCTGCCTTTCAATTCTAGAGATAAAATTCTTTTCACAAGAATTTTTTATAATCAGTCACAAGAACTTTTGTGAAACAGTCCCAAGAATTTTTGTGAATCAGTCACAAGAGTTTTTGTGAATCAGTCCGAGTGGCTAAATTATCAAATTCAAATACATGTATGTCCAACTGGTGCAATTACAGCAGGTTTGTCCAACTGCTGCAATTACAAAAGGTTAGTACAACTGGTGCAATTACAGCAGGTTTGTCCAACTGGTGCAATTACAGCAGGTTTGTCCAACTGTTGCAATTACAACACGATGGAATTACCACAGGTTGGTACAACTCATGCAATTATAACATGATTGTACAACTGATGGAATCACCACAGGTTGGTACGACTGATGCAATTACAACAGGTTTGTCCAACTGGTGCAATTACAAAAGGTTTGCACAACTGATGCATTTACAACATGATTGTCCACATGATGGAATTACAGCCGATGCAATTACAAGTTTGTCCAACTGTTGCAATTACAACAGGTTTGTACAACTGTTGCATTCACAACATGACTGTACAACTGATGGAATTACAACAGGTTTGTACAACTCATGCAATTAAATCTTTAACAGCAGAAGATGATCCCCCTGCTTTGTCAGAAGCCTGACTAAAAAAACTACTTTCGCTAAAAAATTGTTTAAATTAAAATATAACTATGACAACTATGAACCATCACAGCATGAAAGATAACTTAATTCATTTCTGTTCGAAGAGAATCTCATTTCTGTACAAACAAACCTTCAGTGGAATGACAATCTATATATATATATGTATATATATTTATCGCATCCAGCTACAGGTACATGTGCATGTGTAGGTACAAATGTAGACTTGTCATTATTAGTTTATAATGCTTGAAAAGTTTCTCAGCATACTTATTACATCCAAAGGCTTTTGATCAATTTCAGGCATACATTTATTACAGAGCATACCGATACTGAATGCTGCGTAATTACTGGCAACTGAAGTCTAGCTAAAGATACAAGCTGTTTACCTTTTTCAATACATCAACATGTATTTGTTCTTAACTTTTATTCTCCACCTTTGAGGATGGAATGTTAACAAAGGTGTTTACTTCACACTGTTTATGAATACCATTTTCAAACTTCAAACAGTCAACATGACACAATGTGCGTAGTTTGGTTCAGAATCAGAGCACTACAAAGTTTGTAAAATATAGGTCAACACTTGGCATGATAATCACAAACCCATATATTGCATGTCATGATCTTCCACATAAGCACTTAATTGCGCGGCTACATCAAATTTCACATTTCAGAAAGAATTCTATGCCATGATAAAGAATAACAACAGATGAACAGAATTCTGCCTCAACAGACAAGATGTAATAACGAACTGTTCTTATAAGTTCACTATAGGAAGGTCAGTTTTATAATCCTTAATATCAATTAATCCCACCGCCCCCACAACCATCCAAAAATCTGTTCGATCATTCAAAAGCCATGGTTAATTATAAAGAGTTCCTCTCTTGTGACGCCCACTCAAGTCATACTTTAGGTGAAATCATTCAAACACATGCAGGAGAATTTTCTTCCAATTGAAATTTCAAATTCACTTAAAATTTGTTTGAACATCTGGAATTTCTAATTGTCGCACTCGGCCTCTCCATTTTCACGAGAAACAAAGAAAAATTCACCGAAGGCTTAAATATGAATGGCACCAGTTGAGAGCTCGGTTGAATGGTTTAATATTTATCAGGGGAAAAAACAAAATAACAGTTGTACTACTGCTGGAGCAGACAGTGTTTTAGGTTTTACAAGGAAAGCAACCATCAATGCTTGGCCATAAGAAGGTTAAGCAGAAATCAAGCACTAGCTCAAGTGTGTGCACTGATGTGTGTGCACTCAAGAGAGGTCAAAACCTGAAATCTTCCGAGAGTCCACCAATCAGTAACAAACATACATATACACCTGTTTATTTTAGGTGGAAAGTAAATGTACCTAATTCACACCTTACAGACTCTTTAATTGCTAAGTTGTTGCTTTTTTTGTGTCGTAAAATTTGTGTAAATCTTACACTGGCTATGTGATTTTTGCAAAGCGGTCATTTTCAAATTAATACTGGTATTCCATTACCAGGCTGTCATATGTACAAATTCAACTGGGCAGCCATTAGTGGTACTTACTATTGCAGTTCATACAAGTCCGACTACAGACAAGCAAATGACTTTGAAATTTTCATTTAAATACATATTGTCAAAAGTCCCCACCACTTTCTTTCCAGCCGAATTCAAACATACTGAACACTTTACTAAGATCAAATAAAACACCCTTTGAGTTCACTTTAAAAAGCAACTGAAGGGCTCGTAAAACTTTGATAATCCTCACATGACTTTGGTCACCTGTTTGATAACAAGGTTGGAACACAACCTTCCAAACTGTTTTTCATACCTAAATGTATCATCACTTGTAATATGGTAAAACAGAATCAGTTGTTTAGAGGACATGCTATCCAGTTACACCGAATCCGTGATCTCTTGGATATTCCAATTATGAATAAAGATGCCTAACAGCGAGTTCACTGGTGGGGTTTCAAACACATTTTCCTACCACTTGCGACCCTCCTGGAATATCTTGGGTCTAAGCTTGTACATCAGCTGCCAGAGATTTTTGAGGGTGCAGATGAGGGGGTCTCCCATGCCAAGAATGATACTTGTAAATAATTCACACACACAATGTACACTTATAATTATTGCATCACAGATTCCATTGAGGAGATTATTTGCATCAAAATGCAGTGTCCGTTTTCACTTTCAATCCCCCTCCCCCCTTTTATACCCTCCTACAAATGATGACTGGACCATATGTACCAAGTACACAAAACACTAGTTTGAAGAAGCAAGACAATGAAAGTTCCATTGACATCTTCTGCAAGATCATGTCGAATACACAGCGATCACGTGACTCAACCTCATCCAATGAGAATGCACAAATATGGTACAGGGTTCCGATAACACGAGTCGACGTTTTTCTATACATGTACATTGCAATCTCACAGTCTTTAAATACACAGGATTGAAAAAAAAAAAAAAAAAAAATCAAACAAAACAAAACAAAAATATCATATAAATATCTCTTCTAATAAGACTTTCTTCAATATCATCATTTGTATCAAACAGTCTACAGAGATCAAAGATAACCAAGCGATTTCCCGTTGGCTACCGAGAGTGAAGCTCAGGGTCTGTGGAACTTGTTTCACGTCGATCTTTTGATTCAGAGTTACTGTCTGTGGGACTACAGTTCTTCGCCTTGTTAAGAGGAGAGTTCGTGTGACTACGTGACTGTGTTGCACTGCCCAGGGAGGGGATTAATGGGGGTGGGGCTCCCGGGGGTAAGGAGGCAGGGGAGCCATTTTTACTGCTGGAGTGGTGGTTGAGGAACGGACTGATGGGCCTGTGGTAAGGCGTGTGGTTCAGAGTCTCTGTCGGCCTGTGTCCCTGATGAACCGCCACCAGGGGATCCGGGCCTCGTAACGGCGGGATCTTACTACGGTCCATTTCCATACGTTCCATCCGCTCACGGTCAAACGGCTGAAAGCGCTCCAAGAAGCGTGCTTCCATGGCACGTTCCCTAAAGAACATTTCCTGCTCCTTCATGCGCTGGTCTTCCAACATGGCAACGCCGAGAGGGTTGAGACGCGACAGCATGCGTTCGCGCTCCCTTTCCATTTCGCGCTGAAGTTCTAACCTTTGGTTCAAATCAAGACCCTTGTCTAGCAGAGGGCTCCACACACCTGGGTGCACACGGTCCGCAGGCATGCTGTATGCAGGGGCCAACATTCGACTCCTCTCCATTAAGTTCAAGCCAACAGGACCCATACCTGGGTGAGGACTGGCAAACCCGCGCATTATGTAATCATTATGAATAATTTTGTCCCGTTCCCGTTCACGCTCCAGGTGCAAGTTTATGAGATGTCTTTGTGAGAGGTCTTCCTCTGCTGAATGTTCTTCCTTAATTTTGACACTTTTGTCCAAGTAGAGCGGATCCAGTCGTGAGGGAGGTTCAGGGCGGCCATTCCGTAATGGCGACCGTGACCTTGAGCGTGACCTTGAATGCTGCCTATCCCCAGTGTGAAATTTCTCTGGTCGTATATCTCGTTCCCGTGACTTGTCTAACATTTCCAAGGGATGTCTGTCGTGATGAGGAGAACTTCTCACAAGCCTATCCCTGCAACCAAAAACAGAATTACAACTTAAGTTCTGAACACAACTAAATGTATGGTACACAACAAAAACAGTTCATCAAATATTCCCAAAGAAGACGTCAAACAAAACAAAACAAGAATCCCTTTTTCATTAGAGCAAAAAATTTGACTAAACGTTTCACAAAAGAATCTCCTTTTTCCTGGCATTTGCACAAATTGTTTAATAAGGATAGATGTTCACAATTATTTCCACTGTACTAGTGCAGTACACGTTTTGTGAGGTCATCAATGTCCTTTGTGGAGGAGAGACTTTAAAAACAGTAAGACAGATTGTTCTCCGTGCAGTCACAATAGGCTTTTTCCCAGCCACATTTAACCCCTTTGGTTATGAATCAACGATGATGATCTGTTTTGTTACCCCAGAGTGCTCATTCTAGTTTACCATTCTGTGGCCACAGCTATTAACTCACCTTTCCCTGTCCCCCAGGCGGAGCTTATCATTAGCACTAATTTCTCGTTCCCTTTCCTTCTGTCTCTCTCGTTCCCTCTCTCTGTCTCTTTCCCTTTCTCTCTCCTTTTCCCGCTCTCTTTCCCTTTCTCGCTCCTTCTCCTTTTCTCTTTCCCTTTCCCTCTCCCGTTCTCGCTCAGCGTCAGGTTTAGGCCATGCCGGCGGGGTGGGGAAGGATGGGGGTGTACGGTGGAGTCTATTCCACTCCTGAGGGGGTGTCACACCAGGCACATGAATTCCCGACAGTTGACGATCACCATTGAAGAAACCATTACCTGTAAGAAAAGAATAAATAAATCAAATTTGATCTAGATTACCTGGGATTTCACATATTTGAAAGGCTTGAATTCATACATTTTTTCCCTGCTTTTACCATTTACACAGTGAAAGAAAACAGAAAACTAAGCATCGTTGGAAACAACAAAATTACCTTTTCTTTAACAGAATAAATTGCAGTCACATGTTTGAATTCATTAGTGTCCTCTTTCCTAATGACATTCCCTTGACCTTCTACAGACAATTAGAGGAGTGCAATTACTTACCTACAGGGCCAAAACCTATACCCCCGCCTAACCCAGGGAACGGTCGGGAAAATGGCGACACCCCTGTAACACACAAGATCACACACTCATCAGTTCCAGGCCCACTTAAGAACATCTCGCTAATTACGGTCCGGTTTATGGGCAAAGAAAACAGAGGTGGAGCCACTGTACTTTACCTGGTTTCTGACAAAAGACAAGCTGCTTTGGTTGAATATTTCTCCTTACACAAATCTTAATATTAATGGACATTAACGATGTCAACAGTTTGTTGAGCTGCTGAAAGGTATGTATATGTACATATGCATAGGGTTTTACATCGCACTTAACAACTTTTCAGTCAAATGACACAGCTGCTGAGCGGTCACATACATGTACAATTTATTTGCTTACCTAAATGAGCTGGGTTTAAAAAGCTGCCATCAAAAGGACTTCTGCTATGTGCAGCTGAAAGGCAAGATTACCCGTAAATTAATAGCCTGATACACTGCACTGAGTAAATTTATCTGCATCATGATGCTAACATTTTTAAATTTTGTCAAAAACGAACCTATTTCTTTATTTACTTGATTCGTATTTTATGCTGTATGTCACTTAAACTGCGTTGGTCAGCATTATGGAGGGAGGAAACTGGGCAGAGTCTGGGGGGGAAACCCACGCCTGAGTTTATACTGCATGTGAAAGTTTGTGAAAAATAAATGCAGACTAGAAACAGGAGGTATTATAAAGATTTCTGCAGCTCCACACAAAATGAATGCTTGACTTAGGTTTAATGCCACTTCAGCAACATTGCTGCCAATCTGTGGCAATAATACTGAAAAGAAAGCACTCCAATCTGTTTCACCTGATTTCAGTACATTTATAGACATTGTCTCTCAATCAATCTGTGCAATACCCAAACACCATTTTGACTGTTTGATTATCCCAGATGAATTCTTCTCCTTACCTGCCCCTAACAGTGTAGCTGACGTGAGATCAGGTGGGCGATGCAGGCCCCCTATGAGGTGCCCCGAGGGGCGGAGTGGATCAGTCTGTTTGCTGTCTCCTTTCTGAGCCTCTGCCTGCTGCTTCTGCTGATGATGATAGATCTCCCAGGCCACACGTACATGCATGGCGCACCACTTCCCAGATTTCTGAAACAAAATTCACGTGGTCAATTAGATTTCTTGGCACACATCAGATTGTGGTTTTGGAATGAATAAATGTATTCGACAACACAATTAAAAGATTCAAATAGTGTTACAAGACATTTATCCACATCCCAGATTTCTGAAACAAAATTCATGCAGTCAATTAGATTTCTTGGCACATCAGATTGTGGTTTGGGAATGAATAAATGTATTCGACAACACAATTAAAAGATTCAAATAGTGTTACAAGACATTTATCTCATTGGCCTAATTTCTGAAATTATAATATTCCTTTTCACTCATGTTTAAAGAATTTATAGGTATCATACTATCAAAAAAAAAAAAAAAAAAAAAATTCCTGAAAAACACTTTAGGCAAAAAGAAAAATTACACTTTGTTAGCCATATCATGATTGAGCCTTTTCCCGCCATAAACACATGAATACAAATTAAGTAATATAATCTAGTCACAGATATAATTTATTTGATTGGTGTTTTACGCCGTACTCAAGAATATTTCACTTATACGACGGCGGACAGCATTATGGTGGGTGGAAACCGGGCACAGCCCGGGGGAAACCCACGACCATCCGCAGGTTGTTGCCAGGACCTTCCCACTTACAGCCGGAGAGGAAGCCAGCATGAGCTGGACTTGAACTCACAGCGACCGCATTGGTGAGAGGCTCCTGGGTCATTACGCTGCGCTAGCGCGCTAACCGACTGAGCCACGGAGGCCCCGGTCATAGATGTAATACAGATGTAATACCTATGTCTAGGTACATCTACGAGGAGACTGCAGGTGGTCTAGCTAAGCTTCTAGCGATAAAGGGGAGGGATTAGGCGTGTCAAAGCAACAAAGCTTGAAAGCTCTGATACACCACAGAGGCTCTAATAAAACAATACAACAAAAAGGACATCCTATATTTACACAAGCTAAAGGTATATTTGTTAGTGCAGTGTGACATGACTTTGGTATCTATCTGGCTGAGGCTAACCTAAGCTGTGGCGCATCCATAAAGCGCGTATCCATGTGTTTGCTTGGACAGCTTTTCAAATGGCTTTACTTCGTGATGTTGCGGGTGATAATGTACCAATTCACAAAAAGATTCTTCCCAACTGATGCTCACCAGTAACACGTATATGACACTCTCATACTTTGCAGGACATTGCACATGGTTTGTGTACATCTGTAAACTTTTTTTTTTACACAATAAGTGTATCTAACTTAATACCTTCACTGTCTAATTATTACCATCATTTTCAACTTTTCAAAATTTTAATTAAAATCAAAAAAATATGACAAAGTCAATGCTTTTTATCAAACCTATGCTACAATATAATTATTAACATAGAAAAATTTTGTTTTAGTAAGCACTTCAATGTAGCCAATATTTAAGCAATTGGAATATTCTAGGCATAGCAACAATTTATTTACCTAATCAGTTCTAATAAGACAAAATTCATTGCAAGCAATTATTATCACAACTAAGCTATCACAGCTGGGCAAAATCTTCAGTCTCTACTCTGAAAAAATATCAGGAAATTCCACAGTTATGTCCCCTTACAGGGGTACTCTCCTGCCTACAAAGGCAGGGTTGCAAGACAAGATTTTCCCAGACTTAGTACTAACTTTAGCGGCAGGTAGTGATGACGATGAGGCGTTCTTTTCCCGGTCCCGCATTGACAGCATCACCTGGGAGGGGTGCATACCTGTGGTAACTTTCTGTAAGGGGAAAACCAAAAGGAAAAACCCAAAATAAAACATCAGGGGTCATTCACAAAACTGTAAGCATGGCAGAATTGGGGGGAAAGAAGACAATTGTCATTGTAACACATCATCCAGGAGAGTTTAACAGCCTATATGTAAGTCATTTATATTACAATCTCATCTGTACAACAAGGTAGGCAAATATACATATACAATATTTTTTTGTTCTTAGAAGATTTGTAATGTGGATTTATCTCCCTTACAGAGAGCTCTTCTTTTTCTGAGAGCTTGTCCTGCTGAGACATTGGGGAGATCGTCTGTTTGAGAACGATTCTCAGGTACTGACCATGCTTTAAATGTAAACATCAGAAAACTGAAGCCAAACTGTATAAAGGATTGTAATTGTAATTCCGCATCGGAATCTTTAGTCTCTGATCTCAAAAAGACAAAGCTAATCTGATAAAAAGATTGACAGTATTGTTAAATGCAAACTAATGGCATAAAATACAATGTTAAGAACCATGCACTTATATTGGCAGGGGAAACATACTGTTGTCTGATCAAAAATAAAATATTAAAAATACATCTATGATATTGGGGTTACTAAGGCAGCAAAGAAGCTAGTGCTTTGCATTTCCAGCAGAAAGAGTGAACATTAGCCTGTATGGAATATGTCAGCCATTTTATCTACACCTATGCCTCACAAAATGACGCAGGAAAATTTCAAATTCCATGCATGCCACATTTTGACCACTGTTTGTAAGTGAGCTTGGATGTTATATTTCCAATCCAGAGCTTTGTTTTTTTTCGTAAAAAATATATCTCATCTCAAACTGTACAGTGATGAAAAATTTCAGTTCTTCAACGAGAATCAAGTTCTCGTCATGTCACATAGACGAAAACAGAGAAGGGCCAAATAACATCCTAATTTATTGAACTTTCTAGTATTTCCCACCACATTAGACTCATATTTAATAGAAAAGATTTAGATAAATCTTGCAAGCTTCCATCTCGGTTTGTAGGTAAATTGGCTGGTGGATTAGGTTAGCTTCAGAGAGCAGTGCTTCGAAGGTGGGTCTACAGACGTGGGTTAGGAGGGTCTCTAGGGTGGGACAGCTCTAACCTTAGGCTGGAAGGCCCCATGCATGCTGGAGTTCAGTGGTCCTGGCCCTGAAGTATGGAGCAATGATGGAACAGCCGGGTAACTTGGAATGCCTGGAATCTGCTGAAATTAAGATAAAACTCACGTAAGTTATATCGCTTGTCTCGTCTTACATATATCTTCCTTCTTGAGAAGAGCTCGCCCACCCCACTCCCCCCCCCCCAGTTTTTTTTCTCACTTCAAAACTTGTGTTTTGGCTGATGTCAATAAACTTTCTGTATATAAGATTCAACACATTGTGTTAAAAACTTGAACTCAATTCGTCAAATCTAAGAATATTGAGAGTAAGTTATATATTTATCAAGAACAGGGATTTACTTCTGAGCTGAAAACTTCAGACAATGGCACAGTCATCAAGAGTCAGATTCCAAGGTATGTGGGTTCTCCTACAACATGTACAAGTACCAGCAGAAGGCTTTTAGCACAAATCCACGGTAAGCATTTAAGACTCACGTTTTGTCTGTAAAACGGCGGGTCGAATTTTGGCATCTTTTCGTACTGAAAGGGGAGAATGTTTGAGACATTTAATGAAGCTCTGGGTAAATTTCATGTACCTCGCATTAATCACCAGTCTATTTGAATTGACATTTTAAAAAAAATGTCAATCAAATGGCACCTGCTGCAAAGTCTAAATTGCATTTACAACTTATTAAAAAAAAAAGGTCTGAAGAATGAAGACTTCCAGAAGACTCAAGAAAGTAGGTCAAAACAACACTTAACGATTCAAGTATAAATACAATGTTGAAGTTTTCGCTGAGACACTTTGCTTCTGACTGATTCAATCAACTTCATAGTTTTGTTACAAAGCATGATTAATCTCTTATCAGAGAAACTTAAGTGTTAAAACAAAAAGTCTGATTTCAAGGCTTTGCATGAATGCATTTCTGAGATTAAGTGTATGTGAACAGGCCGAACTTTAGGTGAAATACAGTACCCTGAAAAGCTATAAACTGGGCACTGCAGAGTACGTACCACATGTGGGGAGGGTGTGGGGACAAGAGATGCGGGATACTGATGGGGTGGTGGGGGCAGGGGCCCGTAGGTGTGCTGGTGGGTATGCTGATGTTGATGCATGTGTTGATGTTGGTGGATATCCTGACGCAGATACGGGATGGGGCCCACGCGTGGACTGGGCGCAGCCGCAGAGGAAGGGTTACGATCAACGGACGTGTGCGACTCGAGGAACCGACGATTCAATTCTTGTTGTAATTCCTGACCTGTTTGACAAAGAGGGTGTGTATTTTCAGTTAAAACATATAAATGTCCCAGATAAGCCGCTGATGAAGAGCAATTCCAGTATAAACAAGATTCAGGAAAAATATCACTTAGATTTACAAGCACTCATAATGAAAGATAAGATGACTGCAATATTATTATCATCATTTGCTTGAATCTATATCCCCAAGCTTTTCTGAAATTTTTGAAATAATTAAACAATATATAATACAATACCAACGATACCCCATGAAAATGTTAGCCAATCATTGTGAAATGGAAGTTGTAAAGAATATTTCAAATGTAAGAGCAACAATCTGGTATATGAGCAGAGAAAATCAGCACTGAGGATCATACCAGAAAAAATAGTGCTGAGGTACTTACTTGTGTGGAATGGCATTGCTTCTGTGGGCAGTAGAGGGTTGGTCACAGAGCCATGGACTGGCAGAGCACTCGAGGTTAACGGTGCAGGGGGTGGCGGGAGTGGTGCCGCGAACATGCTATGCTGGCTCGGGTGGTGTCCAGGAGGGTGCGGGTGGGCATGTAAAGGCTGGGGTTGGGGGTGGGGACCCGCCGGCGGAAAAGGTGTAGAATGGTGGGAACGGTGCGGGGAATGTAGAGGTAACGGGGCGTGGGCAGAGAGGCCTGGGGACCTGTGGGGCACCGAGTTGTGGAGGGAGGTGGAAGAGTTGTGAAGGGAGGTGGAAGAGTTGTGGAGGGAGGTGGAGATGTGGAGCGAAGGAGATGTATGCCTCTGGCTAGGGTTGTGAATGGAAGGTGAGGTGTGTCTGGAGGTGGAGTTATGCAGGGAAGGGGAGGTGTGTCGCTGAGAGATTGGGGAAGAGTGGAGCGACGGAGAGGTGTGCCGCTGGGTGGGGGTATGGAGGGATGGTGAGGGGTGCTTCTGATGGGGGGTGTGAACCGAGGTGTGGGTATGGGGAGGAAGCGAGTTGTGATGGCCTGGTGGCGCCGAGCTGCAAACACAGAAAAGTGAGTCAGTTTAGATTATCTTTTAACATATATAATTTATTAATAATAATATAGAATTAAAAACCACATTCATAGTGTAAAGCCAAAAGCAATATCCTTAGAATTAACGATATAATGCTGAATTAAGATCGCACAACCTTATAAAATTTATTTAAGGATTTATTTCATTGGCAATGTACTCAAGAATATTATGGTAGAAGTAAAGCAGACAGAATTCTGGGGAAACCCATGACCATCTCCAGGTTGAAGCTTACAGGAATTCATAGGAGTTCATGTACGGTGCCTTAGAGCAACGTCTGCATGTGACAGATTCTTGTAGGTAAGTCGGCCTATCAAGAAAAGTCACACAGAGAAGCGGGATTTGGTAGTTTTTTTTTTCATGTTTTATTTACAGTATCGTTTCATGGAATTTTTCCCCAGGTGCTAATAGGTCATTATATTTATGTTTACCTGTTCCACGTGGAGTTTTTCACAAAGTCGAGCGGATCTTTGTGGTTGTGTAGTTCGTCCCGATGAAACGGCCTCGAAGGGATGGGTGCCACCTTAGGTGGTTCCCTGAGTGGTGCAGGCGGTGGCAATGAACATGGCGACTGTAATGACTTTTTGGGTGGTGGAATGCAAACTGGCGGCTGAGTGGCTTGTGTTGTTGTTAGCGCTGAGGTGACCGCGGGAGAAATGCATGGAGTTGTGGGTGACGGGGGTTTACACGGCCGCGTGACAGGAACAGACGGCGAGTGAGGTACAGGGAATGCACAGGGTGTTGTCGCTGTGCCTGTGGCAGTTGTTGCTGTCGTGGTCGCTGTGGTAACGGTTGTAGCTGTGGCCGAAGGAGCGCTTGTTGTTGTTGTAGTGGTGGTGGGTATCGTAGTGGGTGCTGGTGATGAAACCGGAAGTATGTGGTTTACTGGCGGCGTCACACTTGGTCGTGGAGGATGGATGCTCTCCCCTGAAAAACAGGAAATGCTTCATTTTAGAAACTATACATATTTTTTTATTTATTTGGTTGGAGTTTTACAACGTACACAAGAATATTTCACTTATAGGACAGCAACCAGCTTTATAGTGGGAAGCAGAGCAGAGCCCAGGGCCCAACCTCATGACCATCTGCCCATGGCAGACATTTTACCATGTAAAACCAGAGAGAGGAAGCTAGCATGAGTGACTCAGAGATGCTCCTGGGTCAATGAGGTGCTAGCATGCTAACCCCTAAGCCACAGAGGCCCACTGGTTCCAACAACCCTAATTCCAGTCTGCATTAGTATGCTTATGCAGAAGGGAAAATACCTTAGACAAAGAAAAGCACATGGTGGTTTACGCCTTTGCTAAAACATAACCAAGAATCTGTTTGATAATTCGTGCACTATTAGCTAATCACGTATAAGGAACCCCCACACTTCCAATTCACTATGCACCCCAAAAAATCCTGTGTGGTTTCAAGCTGCCATTTTGATTCTTGTTTTAACCTAGGACACAGTAGAATTTGAGACGTTTGAGCTTTGCTCTGCATGCATTTGGGCATAAGCTAAACACACAGTGATGCTGATTGCTGTCTTAGATAGATCATTACAATGTGCCGTATCATGTCATCAGCACAGATACAGCTGTAACGCAATGCCCCAGCCTCTCTCTTTACACCCTCCTCCCCTCCATAGATGACTGATTCACTCCTGTGTATATATCACCATGTTGCTTTGAAAGGTTGCTGTTCCTTTCATCACTGAAATTATCTGGCACGCCAATCTAATCTGGATTCTTTGCCCTAGCCAAGCCCTGCAGGTGAGAAACTGATTCTGCTGATCTACAGGCTTTTCCAGTATGTAAACCTCCAGAAACTGCAAGACCAGCAGTTGCCAGCACTACAACATTGCCAGCAGCCGGTTGTATTTACTGGAAAGGGTTGGTAAAATAAACGTCAGGGGATAGACACCAGGTTTTGTTTCCTCCCACATATGACGTGCAGGTTTAGCCCAGGCTCAGAGAGCCAGTTGTTTAAAGACAGGACCACAATTGTTCCCATATGAGAGCCCCGTTTTTGCCAGCATTTTCAAGCATTTGGTGTTGCATTATAAGTAAAGTACAGCACACTGCATGGACATCTGCTAAGCCTTGTATATTAGTTTTTGCTGACAGACAATTTAGGCTGTGATTAATGGTTAGCCTCATCTTGAAACATAAATACAAAAACAGGCTGCCATGTTAGTTTAGCTGTAACTGGGACCACACACAGCTTGGCGAGCTTGGCAAGGAGAGAAAGAGACCTCTCTACGCCACTAATGGGCCCACACAACAAGGATCTGTAATCATAATGCCTTGGCTGCATAAATAGAAGGTATGCCAAGATCGTGAACTATTTATCATAAAAATAAACCCGTTTTTTTTTTTTCTTAGCACCACATTGAAAGTATCAAAGATGACACGGTAGATTGCCTTAGGTACACCTCTCTAGCTCAGAAAGTTCCTCTGAAGCTATGAGACGAAGACACCCCCTGGCGCAGGATGAAGGGGGATAAAAGACAAGCGCTTATGAGCAAGATGACTTCTACAGCGCTTCGATGGGTGTTCCACTCATTCCCTCTCAAGTACACCTACTTCGAGATCATTGACACGCTACATTACTTGAAAGTCAACCAGTGACCTGGAACATTGCATTCACTCTTCTCTGATGTTTTATTAATGTCATGGACACCCACTGTCATCTCAAAACCAAGTCATGGACATGGAAAAGGTAGGATGTCTCAACTTATACCAGTAATTCTGTTCTGAATTAAATATAGCACATACATGTAAGTCTATCACATCTGACTTATTTTCAAATTATCTGATTAAACATGACTGAACACTAAAAGATGTCTTAATTATGCACTAGAGTTAAATTCCCATGCCGACAGAAATGTCTATATTTAGTTTTTCTATCGACTAACATGTTTCCTTGTATGTCAATTAAATGGAGTTATTTTGGGGTTTATTTTAAGGGTATCGTTTAATAGCTTCACATTTTAAATTCCTTCTTTATGTAACTCTCCCCTTTAACCTTGCTATTTCAGCATTTATTCCCACCAGACTCCTCCAGGGTCTGTTATTTCTTCCTGCACGGCTGATAACAGGACAGGATATCAAAACCAGTCATCTCACATAAACAATTTTACTTAACTTTTGACAAATGGAAAAGAAGAATTCACACACCTGCTGAGGTCATGGAGGCTGATCAGATTTGTGGGCTACTGTTGACAACTCAAAGGGTATGGGGTGAAAATGATGAGGGGTCAGGGGTCAGAGACAAGTTAACAAAATTCATCAGCCTTTTCTGGGCTGCCCTGAGAACAATTTCTAGGCTCTGCCTATCATTTTTCTCTTTCCCTTCATCTTCACACAGGTTAACTGTGACTGCAACCTTCATTGGCCCTAATTACATCTGTCTATCAGCAGTCATGACTGGGGGGCCAAAAGATCAGCCTAGACTCTGATAATCTCCTGGCATAGGTTCATCAAGATATGGAAGGTGATACAGTGCACCTTGTGCCCTGCGCTCTCACTGCTTAACACAGTTAATAACATCCATACTAAGCTCATCTTTCCGCATAAAACACATGCTCATCTCTAGCATCCACACACATGTAATAAACAGCTCAATAAACATAACCCACAGCATGCTTATCCACATGTGAAAGCGTATACCATGCTAGTTTTTCTGTCAACACAACACAGCCTACCCTAATCCCTCAATCATTTCACACATAATGGCACAGCTTTCAAGGCAATCTTCCTGACTTATAAACAGCTTGATTATGGAGATCAGTTTTTACATGTACCAGGATGTGTTGACAATGTGTAGGCCGCTGTAGAAAGTGTAATTTCATTATTCTAGATAGAACAATACTCTAAAGCTGTACCTGACCTAACACCGTTACAACAGAGGATAAGGGGTGTAGAGAGAGCTAGCACTAAGGGAATCACAGCCAAAAATCATGAGCGTTTCATTGCAAAGTTTCAAGATTGTAAGCCACTTGGTGACAGACATGTCACAAAACAGCCTGTAAATATCAGCTGAACAAATCTGCGTCTCAGAAACTAGATGTTGAAAACAGTCTTCAATGGTACATTTGGCTAAAACAAACAAAACAGTATAACATGGTAGCTGTAGAAAATACTGTACATTCAGCTAATGCTTAGCCTACGTTCAGCTAATGCTTAACTAGCTGAACGGTACACTGTATCTATATCAACAGATGAACAAAACACCGGTTATCAACAGCAGAACCCAACAGTTTCACCATGGCACTCTGCACAGGAACTATGGGGAGCTGGATACCACATGAACCATAACAGCATTAGAGCAGAGACTAATTAGCCACCTCTCGTTACAGGTAATTAACCTTCATAACAAGCTGACTAAGAACCTGAACAATGACCAACCCCTACCACATTTATCTGCCTCTGACAGCTCTAATCTTAAGAGAAGCTTTCACTAATCAATGACATAATGGCATCTGTCATTACCCAGTGTTGAATTAAACGCTTATCAATTACTTAGTGGATGATATGGGTGATGTATCATCTGAGTGGCATGATCTGCATGTTGAACAGTACATGTGCAGTCAGAAATGAGCTGATGTACCCATCAGAAAGGGAAATGCAACACTGGATTCATCCATGTCAAAAAACAAACATCACTAGTCTTCATGGTGATAGATGTGAGTTCAAGTACAGCTTATGTTGCCTTCCTCTCCTGTGGTACGTGGGAAGGTCTGCCAGCAACCTGCGGATGGTTATGGGTTTCCCCAGGATTATTGCCCAATTTCATCCTACCCTAATGCTGGCTGCTCTCGTAAGAGGGAAATATTTTTGAGTATGACGTAAAACACCAGTCAAATACAAAAATAACTACCCCAGTCTTCCACATGTTTCCTGCCTTACCTGTCCTCCTCCTTCTTTACTTAATCTACACAGATCACGGCACGTGACTTGTTGGCTCAAAGCAGAAACATCCTCTAAGATATTCCCCAACACAAATCTGTGTTAAAAACTGGATTCCCTGACCACAGGCCCAACAGCTTACATAAGCCACAAGAGCAAAGGGTTAGCATGGAATCCAGGAGCACCTGTCCTCTTTGGTATCATTAAAGTGACCATCTGGGACCAATACCAAAATCATTTGGGGGTGGAAGAGGGGACTTGCTGACAGAAATGTGGCTCAGGCACCAGCATCAATTACTTCACAAGGCTGTATCAAAAGAGTTCAAGTCATGACATTAGAGTTGGTCAAGTGCATGTCTAGTGGGCCTCCCAGCTGATTCTACCCCATCTGGCATACATCAGATCCCTTGACCAGAACATTCTGCAGAAACCTAACATCCTCCAGACCAGTACCTCTGAACTTAATGACCTAGCCAATGGCTAATCTACCTGACAGGACTAACAGTTTTATAGTCCACAGGGCCCCTAGGAATTGGCTAATGAACAAGGCTGTTTACACCAGCTTTATTACCCCTTCACCCACACACCCACCAATCCAAAAAGAAATCCAATACCCCAAGGACAACCTTCAATACAGCAGTGATGAACCACAGATGTCAGTTAGCATGGTCACATCTTCCCTCTATAATACAGTGATCCCTAACATATCATCAACTGCATATTTACAGTTTATGTAATATGTGGGCTTTGTGGTTGATTGCTCTTGTAATACTTACTGCTAACTTACTACATACAGCAAATATGGTACTTGAAGAAAGATGATTTGTTTTTCTCATGAATACCCTAAGAAACCCTACAATGCTGGGCGATTTAATGAAGATTTCATGGGTCACCACTTCAACCTTGACAAAGCATTCAGCCACAATTGAACCACAAATGCTTTAAAATTTAGGACAAGAACATCTCTAGCTAACTGATTCAAGGGATGCCATCAGGTGTTTCTACTACACTCCAGTCAAAAAACTTCAAACAAACCTGACCTTTAAAACTGAACACATGAGAGTCAATCATGCTATGGTCATAGGGCACAGTCCCCCCCCCCCCACCCACTTCCTTCAAACCCCAACTAACCCTGCTATTATCAAATCTGATTTCTCCTCCAGAAGAAAGGAAATCCTATAATCCACAGGAGTGGTGTCATACATATAAATATATGAAATGCCAAAGGATTTAAGAGACCAACTGGTAAAAGCATGACCGTCCCACCCCCCCACAGGATTCCAAATTTGCACTGCAACTTTCCTTGAAGTTTTGACTTGGTTACCATGGAATAAGCTTGTGATGACACTACTGGCTGAATTCAGCCTGCCCCTGCATTGCCCTCTAAATATCACTACAGATATACTCTTTGACATTACAACCTCAAAACTTGTTCCACAGTTACAAATATTCCTTCAATCAGCATGTGAAGCTGTATTTTAGTGTATGAACGGGCGCAATATCTACCTTTTACTCAAAGAGAGATCAGCCATCTTGGAATAAACTGACTCACCCTGAAAATTCCACCAAATGGTTGGATCTGTTTACAGCCTGTCCTACAAGGGAGATAATCATCATGCCAGGGTAAACTGTATTCTCAGAGGGGAGTAGTGATAGGTGTTATCAGGAGAGCTGATATAATCCTGGCTGCTCCTGAGGACTGGACTAATTGGCCTATAAATCAGTTTGGCCAGGGGGGGGAGGGCAGGAGAGAGAACAGGCCATCATCAACACTTGGCTTAACATTAGCAACAGGACTGGGATCAGTTGCCAATAAAAACAAGACAGTGACACTGGTCCAGGACAGATGGGAAGTGAATCTATAAAACTGCCAAAGCCCATGGTGAGAGGGAAATCCCCTCCCTTACCACACATGGTGAGAGCAGGGTGGGAACAGCTTCTACTCTCACCAGGGTGGCATGCAATCATCAGATAAACATCAACATGTAACAAGTAAACACACAAATGTACATGTAGGTGTTAACAGCCATCAGATTCTCCATCTTCCCCCTGAATCACTTCTGCTGATATCTCTAGTTCTCAACAGGGGTGCGGCCAAATAACTCTTATTTTCATCCCATAAGAAATAATTTACGTACATATACGTGCATGAGTGAGGGATTCGAATTGCTGCTTGAAGACCAGAGATCCCAGTGTCATTTTCAACCTTACTGCAGACATATCGCAATGGTGTCTTCTTGAAACAGGCCAATGAGAATATACATGCAAATAGATTTATAAACAAATGATCTGATAGGGTGCAAGCATTCACGTGCATATATACATATGTACATATCCAGAAATGTGAGCATAAATCATGCTTTCGGCATTTCGTAACATTCACCAGGATAAAATCATGATTAAAAATGGGAGATAAATGTGTGAGGTTTTTCTGGAGTTCCGTTCTACTTTTAAGCATACCCTAAAGTCAAATTTCCCCAACTTGCTGGATACATTACTAGAAAAATGTGAAAAGCTGTACAGACTTACTGTATTAGCAAATAGATATTAAACGGATTGCACTTTCAATAATAGGAGAACAAAAGATCTGTTCTAAGTCCTCATAGCTCTTAACCTCTACTGACTTTTTTCTCAAGATGGCCATAAAACACACCCTTCCTGTAAGAGCGAGATAACACACTGAGACAAGAGACGAAACTTCTTCAACAGCCCAAAACAATCGCTCTCGTTATTTCAAGCAGAATTCGCTGTTTGCATGCATTTAGAAAATTGACATCCTGTACCGCTTAAAGCTTCGGGAATGTCAGTCTTTTGATTGTTCGCTTTGGAGAAGGGCAGAAAAAAGGCAGGTATGTAACCTTGGCATATGTTAACACGGATAAAACTCACGAAATGCCCGACCCACGAAAAAACTGGAGTAAATTGTTAGGTGCAACACGTTCAAAAAGACACTCAGATATTTATAGAATGGATCGTCAAAATTCTTGATAATAATCTAACTGTCTGCAGCTACATTTCTTTCTCTCAGCCTTTTGCTAAAAAAATGTCTTTACTTCTCGTGGCAATCAAAACTGAATTGACATATTTTTTCCTGGATTTCAAACCATGAAAGAATGACACTGGATTTTTATGAACAAATCTCAAACAGATCTCAATGGGTTGTGAACATTTCTTGGCACTTGAATATCACGCCAGAAATAGCCAGGCTGCCTGTCAACATACTTTTTTTTATCTGCAGAACAGCAGTGGTATTTACCCCTCAACCACACTGAGATCATTGCGACAATAACTTATCCACATGACCCATTAACTATGCTACTTGTGCAAGTCTCACTGTAATTCCTTCTGCTTTGTCAACACGTTGCACAATCAAAATAATGATATCATTACAAACTACGCCCACAAGTGTTACTTGGAACACCCATCACTGGCTGTCCTGAGTTCTTGAGTGAGGATTTAGGTGTAGTCAGTCCCTTAACTGTTATTCATGAGATTAATATGAACATATGTACAGAATTACACTTCTCAACGATTCAAATAACTGCTACAATGTAATAGAAACATGTCTTCATACACAATTTCAACAACATACTTGTATAATTTACACAACTAGTGCACAAGATAACGCCACCAGTACATCATGTCAAATTATCCATGTTAATTGACAACATGTGTAAGCTCTTATTATCTCACATCGCTAATAAGCACTCGTTGTCATCAAGAATAGATTATCATAATTTGTCAGTCTCGCAAATACGTCACACCTATCTAATGAGTACAATTAACTGGGTGAAAAAGGACAGTAATAAATCCTATTACCTTACAATGAGGCCTATTTTATTTTATTTATTTATTTATCTGATTGGTGTTTTACATCGTACTGAAGAATATTTAGCTTATACGACGGCGGCCAGCATTATGGTGGGTGGAAACCGGGCAAAGCCCGGGGGAAACCCACGACCATCCGCAGGTTGCTGAAAACCTTCCCACGTACGGCCGGATAGGAAGCCAGTATGAGCAGGCCTTGAACTCACAGCGACCGCATTGGTGAGAGAATCCTGGGTCATTATGCTCCGCTAGCGTGCTAACCAACTGAACCACGGCAGCCCCCTGGGCCTATGTGAAACTAGATTACATGCAAAAAAATTAATCATGTTTCTTTTATTCCACAATTTTTAGAGGAGAATGGGCAATTTTACATGTAGATTGTAAATACCAGCTAACGCCTCATTAAATATTCTAACTTTAAAATAATGTCACTATTAATTACTTCCAAAACATCATCAACATCAGATGTTTACTTCAGATTGTGGAGGTATATGCACACCTTGGCAAAAAGTGACCCACAGTTATAGGAGTGTTGTAAAACAGATTGTTCGCCTAATTTCCAGAATTGTTGACATGTAGTCTAACTAATGATTTTACATCACAGAGTCAATTAGAATGAACTGTTAACTTCACCCAAAGTTGCTCCTTTTCAGGACAAAGGGTGAGGAATTAAAGGTTAACATGAATTTCAGAACACATTGGAGAAACCTCGCTGGATTGTCTTGCTTTTCAGGAAGCCCAATAACGTTAAAACCATGTGTATACATCTATGAACAATCATCACACAGACTGACAACCTTCTCAATTGAAAAAAAAAATATATATATACCCAGACAATTCTTTTGATTGAGTGTCTGGAGAGTTTATCTGATACCAAGATCTTTACACCTGTTACCCTGGTACATTAAAGGCAACACAATTTAACGGTATTTAAATGATGTGGGATAACTGTTCCTGAAACTGCTTTTTTTCATCTGAATTCAATACATTAATGAATAAGTGTACTGAAAAACTTTTATCGAGATAAATGAAAATATTGGAAAATAATTTTTATACAAAATATGTTACTTACTAATTTAGATGTTTTTTTTTGTGAGGAATGAATTGAGAATATATTACTGAGCACCATTCTAAATACCAGCATCTACAATCTGGTACATGTACTTGACATCTATATGAATTTACTATTCAGAATAATTTATAGTGTGGTTTAGTGTACTTTTGTCTAAATAACTATTTACGTACACTTTTGCATTGGGCCGTTAAAATTTCAGTCTTAGAAGATGTCATATTTGTCATTTTTCAGAACATGCATTTAAATATGCATTCTCTCGGATCAACTACATGTCGTCTGCTTCAAGTCCGTACTCTGTATCCTACGGTTTGAATTTCACAGTATGTAAAATTCACAGGCTTCGTGTCTAAAATGTACGTGGCTACTTGTAAATGTCACAGAACTGCTGATATTCTTGGTCATATTATGCAATAATAATAAAGGAAGCTGTAGTAGTATAGTTAGATAAATACGATAAAACACGTAGAAAAAAAAAATCCTGTTTTCAAAGCATAAACGGTAGCAGCTGTACTCACTTGTGTGACTCACAAGACTGAACAGTTCCGATCCAGCATCAGAGGCCTGTGAACAAAGAACACAAGCATTTAAACAACAGAAAAAAAAACCTGGTGCAAAATAAAGGAAGGCAATGCTAGGGATGGAAGGTGTATCACAGCAAAGGTTGTCAGCGAAAGAACTTATTACCATTTATAACCAGCTATACAGTCATAATGATTTCTGTGACCAGAGCAAAAATTGAAGCAGAAAAACTGTCCCTTAGAAATTGAATACTGAATTTTCAAAAAAAAAAAACATTTAAAGAAGAAAGAGAACATTTAAAGAAGGAAAAAAAGTACCAAAATAAATGTGGGGTTGAAGTATTTAACAGATCCTTGTTAAAACCAGCCTCTTTGATAGTCACATCAATACTAAGGCCATCAATGTTTCCAGTGCCAGCTGACGAGTTAATTAGTGTATTTAAAAAACACATAATGCGAAATAATCTATGAAAAGACAAAAACACATGTATGCTATATACACACAGCACATAAAATATCCTTTAATTTACCCATAAAATTTTGCCAGTTGTAAAGCAAGTACATGTAAGAGCATATCAAACAGAGCTAACACAGTTCATAAATTATCATCTGTATGAACGTCCACATACCACCCATGTACATTTGTTTTACATGCAGTTTATTTATAATTCATTTATTTAATTCGATTGATATTTCATGCCGTACTCAAGAATATTTCACTTATATGACGGTGACCAGCATTATGGTGGGGGGAAACCAAGCAGAGCATGTGGGAAACCCACAATCATCCGCAGGATGCTGTCAGACCTCTCCTTGTATAGCCAGAGAGGAAGCCAACATGAGCTGGACTTGAAAGTTTATGACAGCTAAACTTGACATATCAACACATATGAAGCCGTTTAAAATTTTACTCCATGTACACCTGGCTTAAGATGAACTAAAAGCCATACCCCAAAATTATTCTGCTTAATGTTGGGAAAATACAACAAAATAACCCTGCTCATTTTGGAACAGCCCTGGCTAGAAGTAGGATAAGAGACTTTCGAATAGGGAGCAGAATTATCCCAATAACCTACATGATTGCATGAAAACTGACGCAACTGTACTCACGTAAATATACATGTGACTCATTTTATCAAGGCTACAGCATACCCAAGAATTATATTTCACCCCAGGGGGTAAAACACAGGTAGTTTGTTTCTTTTTGACAGCAACTTGATCTCCACGTACATGTAGAGTGGTACATGAACACAGAATTTCAACGATTCGTCTACACATCTTACAAATTGCTACCATTTAAACCCTTAACTGTTGGGAACTGTTAGAATAAAACCCTATTTTGGGGAAATTACCGAGAGGGTCAGTCTTCACTGGTTACCTTAGCAAGTGTACCACACTGTAGTCACTGCTCTGGGTTTACTCTCCTTGCTGCAATCTTTTATCTTCATAAAGATGATCTCCATTGCCATCAATTCTGAGAAACATGCGCTGAACGACTCCATTGAGTCTTTAACCTCAGAGCTTCAGAAGTCTACGCCCAATGACTTTTTCACAACAACGTGCACGTACATGTATTCCTTACTGATCATGAGACGTAGTTAGTTCGCATTTCCATGGATGCTGCGAGATCATGGTGACACGGGGGGGTAGAATCACCCATATATAAAGTCTTCCAATACAAACTAAATCAGAACTTTCTGCTCCACAGCCTGGTTCTACTCCACAGTGCACTGCTAATTCAACTGACACACTGGAATTGTTATTTCCTGCCTGTGACCAAGTAGATACAACAGCAAGGAAGTATGCAAGTCATACTGTAAACACCAGCATAAAAAAGGGCTTCACTAGCACATACAGCCAGGGTGTTTTTTAACAAAACACAAGAGCCACAGCTTATGAATAATCAAACGTTTGTATATGTATATGTACAAGGATGCATAAATAAACAAGTCTGTTGATACATTCTGTGTTATTACACAGGCTGTGAAATAGGCTATATGTTTTCCTTGTCTTACAAAAAGCCCTGTCATACAACAACATGGTAAGGCTTTCAAGTCTGCTGCACATAACAAAGCAGCTGCGCTAACGTCCTGCATGGGCACGACACATACATATGCAATCGCATTTTACTGCTTGACCTAGATGTGTGTTACAGTAACTACAGGTATAGAACACACAGTGTATTATTTAGAGTGAAACACATGCTGCGCTGTTACACAGGTTTATGACAGACGTATATCTCTCCATCAACAAGTACTAAAGACAAAGTACATACATATACATGTATAAAAGTCTCAACCATGGAGTGATACAGAGCTATCACAAACCAAATAACCATGGAGCAGTACAGAGCTATCACAAACCAAATAACCAAGGAGTGAAACAGAGCTATCACAAACCAAATAACCAAGGAGTGAAACAGAGCTATCACAAACCAAGCAACCATGGAGCAGTACAGAGCTATCACAAACCAAATAACCAAGGAGTGAAACAGAGCTATCATAAACCAAATAACCATGGAGTGATACAGAGCTATCCCAAAACAATTAACCATGGAGCGGTACAGAGCTATGACAAACCAAATAACCATGGAGTAAAACAGAGCTATGACAAACCAAATAACCATGGAGCGGCACAGAGCTAAGACAAATCAAATAACCATGAAGTGATACAGAGCTACAAACCATGAAGTGATACAGAGCTACACACCAAGTTACACCATTCAGCATCCACCATAATAGTAGAAAACTTGACATGCATATATATATATAAGGCTCAGCCACTCAGCTGTGCAGTACTACCACAACCAATTCCAGCAGCATTCAAATTCCATCCTAAAACGACATCAAACCACGCATCCCTGTACTTGTACCCAAGCCTCTGAGCCATGGAGCTACACAGTTATACCACAACCAACCTATCACTGGTATTAAAACTGTATCATGATGATATAAAACCGGACATACGTATAACAGTTTTCTGAACATCTTACCATCCGGCGCAAAAGCTCAGCAAAACTGAATGTGGTTGTCTGTGGAGTGTCCCAGACAGGTGGCAGGGAATAGCTGTGTACACCAGACATTTGGACCTGGACTACCAACTCAGCAGCTACCTTGTCACATCTGCTAATCCACGCTTAGTACACACCTGTGTATCTGACACAGCTTCAGTTCTTCGGGGGCCTGCATAACAGTTATGAATAGTCACGCTCTGCTTCTACTCTCTATTCCATCATTTTGACTTAGGAGCATCTAGCCAATCACTGAACAGCAGCCACACAGTGGAATGGCAGCCATTGCATAACAATGCTAGCGACAGATGAAAAAAAAAAAGGCCGTTTGATACCGATCTGTGCAACGTGGGAAAAAAATCTGAAGTACAGTTGTGGAAGGTTAAGTACCGATCGTGAAGCAAGTTGAAGGCAAGACATTATCGTCTGATGTCACCTGCAAAAAGGTGAATTATTCACTGCTCCAGCGCCTTGGTAACAAGACTTATAAGAACATCTGACTTGTTACTGATTACCTATCGTACACCTGTCAGTCTAGAGTTGAAACCAGTTTAGCACAAATTATTCCTCATAAATATCCGAGTGAGCGCAGTAAAAAAAAAAATGTCAAGGTGTGTGGCACGTTAAGGGATTAGAATAAACCTACAGAACAAAAAACAAAAAAGGGCGAACAAGCGGTCTGTGTTTCTATCTAATTTAACAAGCATGAATAAAAAGCTTACACATGCGTGCCTAATAAAATGCGCAAAAAAAAGGTAAATTGATTGGGTCAATTGTCTATATAATGTTAGTGCTTGCTGTTTTTTTTTTTCCTTTAGTTTCTTATCGTAACATATATATACACATATATATATCGCTGGTGGCATTGTTGCATGGAGTCTATTACTGCATTTGAGAGACCTCATCCTGTGACAACTCAAATCTGACCTCAACCCTGCCAGGCTGGCAACAGGGCCTTGCTTATCCATGCGTTAAGATGTAATCATTCAGTCTGTAAGGGTATCCCGTTGATGACCTGATAACACCCTTAACCCTGATCCTGGAGATAACCTCTGGCAAAGAAGGTCAGGCTTGTTCCCAGAGGTGTAATGCAACACGCTATTACATATCCTCGTTACAAATTAGCCTCACAGGCTAATGAACACAGATGGTGGGATCAAACTGAGGCAGGGTTCCTTCATGTCAATCTACATGCATGAGCTATACATCCTTGACATGCAATGATTCAAACTTTAATTTCTATAATAAAAGCTTACAGTGTAGGGGGTTTTTTTGTTTTGTTTTTTTTTCACCATGGTTTCATTATTGTAAACCTCTCTATATGAACTGCACAATTTAGTTCTAAGCTTTGATACATCTGTCCATAGAACAGATCTAGAAGTAGAAAAGGCTACTGTATACTTTACTCACTACTCCAATTCTGCAAAGAGCATCTTCCAGTGCAATTTGTGCACATTTTGCTCTAATCTTGGAGATAAAACCAAACTGGATGGATTGGCCGATTTCAGGGCGTCACAAAAAAGTATAATTTTATCTGTCAACACAGAATAATGCATTCAGAAAATGCTTGAATAAACACCTTACAAACATGCGAAAAGGTTGAAAAATTACAGTATCTAATGTCATGGTGCATTAAAAAAGCACAACATCACTCCTGAATCCTACGTGAATATGTTAACGGTCGTACGCAGTCATAGTTGAAGAGCGAGACTGTACACACAATTACCCCAATATCTCCTTTCCCATCAAGAAAATCGTGACAATCTTAACTATTACACAATGCTGATATAAACAAATTGGCTCAACCACAGTGACTTTGCTGCTAAATTTAGGATTAACTCTCTAGCACAGAGTCCATTATCCCGACATATTTGAGCAGCTATTAAATCACTGAAGCGAAAAAAAACGACGCAAAAGTACATGTAATACTGTAATGCATGAATGCTCATAAATCATGTGTACAGCTGTGCAAATAAAAATGTACACATCAGGCTTATGAACATACCAGCATACCTGGTGTACAGCTGAGCGAATTAAAATGTACACATCAGGTTTATGAAGATACCAACGTACATGGTGTACAGCTGTGTGAATAAAAATGTACACATCAGGCTTATGAAGATACCAGCATACCTGGTGTACAGCTGAGCGAATTAAAATGTACACATCAGGTTTATGAAGATACCAACGTACATGGTGTACAGCTGTGCAAATAAAAATGTACACATCAGGCTTATGAACAAACCAGCATACCTGGTGTAAAGCTGTGTGAATAAAAATGTACACATCAGGCTTATGAAGATACCAGCGTACCTGATGAACAGCTTTGCAAATAAAAATGTACACATCAGGATTACGAACATACCAGCATACCTGGTGTAAAGCTGTGTGAATAAAAATGTACACACCAGGCTTATGAAGATACCAGCGTACCTGATGAACAGCTTTGCAAATAAAAATGTACACATCAGGGTTACGAACATACCAGCGTACCTGGTGTACAGCTGGAAGAAAAAAAATGTACACATCAGACTTATGACGATACCAGCGTACCTGATGAACAGCTTTGCAAATAAAAATGTACACATCAGGCTTATGAACATACCAGCATACCTGGTGTACAGCTGAGCGAATTAAAATGTACACATCAGGTTTATGAAGATACCAACGTACATGGTGTACAGCTGTGCAAATAAAAATGTACACATCAGGCTTATGAACATACCAGCATACCTGGAGTACAGCTGTACACATCAGGCTTATGACGATACCAGCGTACCTGATGAACAGCTTTGCAAATAAAAATGTACACATCAGGCTTATGAACATACCAGCATACCTGGTGTAAAGCTGTGTGAATAAAAATGTACACATCAGGCTTATGAACATACCAGCATACCTGGTGTAAAGCTGTGTGAATAAAAATGTACACATCAGGCTTATGAACATACCAGCATACCTGGTGTAAAGCTGTGTGAATAAAAATGTACACATCAAGCTTATGAACATACCAGCATACCTGGAGTACAGCTGTACACATCAGGCTTATGACGATACCAGCGTACCTGATGAACAGCTTTGCAAATAAAAATGTACACATCAGGCTTATGAACATACCAGCATACCTGGTGTAAAGCTGTGTGAATAAAAATGTACACATCAAGCTTATGAACATACCAGCATACCTGGAGTACAGCTGTACACATCAGGCTTATGACGATACCAGCGTACCTGATGAACAGCTTTGCAAATAAAAATGTACACATCAGGCTTATGAACACACCAGCATACCTGGTGTAAAGCTGTGTGAATAAAAATGTACACATCAAGCTTATGAACATACCAGCATACCTGGAGTACAGCTGTACACATCAGGCTTATGACGATACCAGCGTACCTGATGAACAGCTTTGCAAATAAAAATGTACACATCAGGCTTATGAACATACCAGCATACCTGGTGTAAAGCTGTGTGAATAAAAATGTACACATCAAGCTTATGAACATACCAGCATACCTGGAGTACAGCTGTACACATCAGGCTTATGACGATACCAGCGTACCTGATGAACAGCTTTGCAAATAAAAATGTACACATCAGGCTTATGAACATACCAGCATACCTGGTGTAAAGCTGTGTGAATAAAAATGTACACATCAAGCTTATGAACATACCAGCATACCTGGAGTACAGCTGTACACACCAGGCTTATGAAGATACCAGCGTACCTGATGAACAGCTTTGCAAATAAAAATGTACACATCAGGCTTATGAACATACCAGCATACCTGGTGTAAAGCTGTGTGAATAAAAATGTACACATCAAGCTTATGAACATACCAGCATACCTGGAGTACAGCTGTACACATCAGGCTTATGACGATACCAGCGTACCTGATGAACAGCTTTGCAAATAAAAATGTACACATCAGGCTTATGAACATACCAGCATACCTGGTGTAAAGCTGTGCGAATAAGAATGTGCACATCAGACTTATGAATATACCAGCGAACCTGGAGGATGAAATGATAATGAGGTGTACACAGATGACATTCACTTTTTAAGCTAAGGTTAGCTTAGCTTCCCATGCTGAACTAAAATGCAAATGCTGAACATACTGTATCTTCTATAAGACTAGATACTCACTATGAACTTCATTTGGTGTCATAGTTAAAGCTGAATATTCTTTAATACATTTAGCTAGTCTATTCTTCATGTAGCACCAAGATAACACATTCTTCAGTCAGAGGTTCGCTGTTCAATAATGAAGTCAGACTTTTTTAAATTTCAAATGAAAGAGCAACTTTCAGTGCAATTTATGCACATTTTTATGATGATTTTGAAGACAAAACTACATTGGCTGGATCAGTCAATTTCAGGATTTCACAAGAAGTTATAATTCCAGGCTTTTCATTTAGAACTAGAGAAGGAAGTCAGAGTTCAGAAGCAGGCGGCTGAATTGAAAGTAATTATGCCACAATTACTACTGATTTAAATAGTAATAATATTCAAAGTAGGCAGCTGCAGAGATGGCAGTAGACAGCTGTCTGCAGCCTGCTACTTGCCCTTTTTGAACACCCTGAATTCTATCAATCTACACAGAAGAATGCCTTCAGAATATGCTTGAATAAACACCTTGCAAACATGCGAAAAGTTGAAAGAATTACAGGAAACCATTAGAAAGTTAATACCAGGTTGTAGTAAACCTTCATAAACTTATGAACAACAATAATCTTCATAATTAATAATGATCATCTAATGTTTTGATGTGATAATAATCCAATAATGCCAATTTTCACTAACTGTGACCATCTGGCTAAGCAGGGGACTTTCATCTCATCCACTTCGCAAATTTACTGTCAGACGTGATAATCTGTTTTCAATTTCTAAAGTATACGTGTCTTGGCACAGAGGAAGACATGTTCGTGAATACTGCAGACAGGAGGGCTATAAAATCCAGGTTAAAGTCTTGAAAAGCAGTAAGAAAATCCCAGAAAACACTGGAATAATCCACAGGTCTGTTATAAACTGTCCTTACACATGAACATGCAGACTAGAAAGTGTGTTCCAACAAGCGAATCCTCTTGGCACAATTTCACAGAAAGCTTTTCGCTTAAAGAAAATTTCACTGGCACTCGAAACATTGCCGCGGCACTCCTTCAGGATAATACTGTCGTAATGCTGTAAGAACAAAGCACAAACTGTTCAGGAAGCTTCAAGTTTCATGGAAATTCTGGCAATACTATTATCCTCTTTGTTGGAAATGGTAAAAACAAGAACAAGCAGTCTTGGTTAAAAACCCAAGACGTAATTTTGTCTGCAGCTGAGCTTGCAGCAGCAGGTATCTTATGGTGGTGTTTAAAAGGGTAAGACAATACAAATCCCTGCCAAGCTGTAATAGGCTTGTTATCCCATGAGCTTGGGGCCATAATTAGCCCGATATCAAGTACCTGTCAGTTTGCCTCCCTCCTAACCTTGCCTCCATTCCTTGTTTTGCTAACCCATGTGGTTTTGTAAATGGAGACTACACATGTTAGCGCGACGCCAATGGCCTGCAGTGTGTGAAAATAGCGGCTTCCTTTCTGGCTCAGCAGCAGCAAGAGTTCCTGCTGTGGGATCCCTCATGGTCCAAGACCTCTCCCCTTGCTGATTGTGTTACTCCCTATCTTCAGGATGAGATTTACTTCTGACCTGTAGCATTTCTGATCTCCGCAAAAAAAAAAGCCAAGTGTTTGGAGAAAAAGCAGGAATGAATGCGAGAGAGGTCTGATGCTTGGGCAAACCAGACCCACAAAGAGGCCTGAGCCAAACTGGAGGCGTCTCGGAAGCATTGCGGATCAAAGGATGCATCAGATTTCTTCCCTCCCTTTGTCTTGCCAGCCCCGATTATGTTGAATCAACAATGACAATATCGTATCTCTCCAACAAGACCCCATATTGCCCTAAAATTTGCCCTGGGGGAATCGTTGGGTGAAACAGCTTGAGGAAAAGAGAAATGCTACCGGACTGCACAACAAACAGGATGATACAAGGTTGAGAAGACAGGAAAGCCCCCTAGCTGGCATCATCACCACCAGAGAGTATTGTCTTAAGATCTGCGTAACAATAATAAATGTACATAGACAAACTTACAGGCAAAGCCTTTCAAGCTTACGTTTGAAAATTGTGCTGTGAGGAACAAAAAAAAACGTTTGAAGAACAATGAGAACTGGAGTAAATCGACAAATTCAAGGAAAAAGTCTAAACTTTCAGCTCAAAACTGACAACAATCCACATTATTTCAGCTCAAAACTGACAACAATCCACATTATTTCAGCTCAAAACTGACAACAATCCACATTATTTCATTACATTTTTCAAATGTAGGCATCCTTTAGCTCTTTCAAGCTAATGGCTGCAAAAGTGTCAATTTCTGGAACATTTTTTGCAACCAATTAAATTAAGACGCCATACGAATACTTTGTGATATGAGCTTTACAACGCCGTGCTGCCTTTCAAGAAGCGAATTCTTTATGTATTAATGACAAATGAGCTAACAATATCCAGCCCTGAGTGAAAAAGACTAACACACCAGGTTTACAGTTTCTGCATGTCTTAGCATCTACCACTGGTTTCCACATAAATATTTATGACGGTTGAGAAGACCACTGAAGCCAGCATTCTCTGCATACTAAATATCCTAGCAGTACTTAAGCATCTTATTTGCAACATGAATTTTACCTTGTTTTGTTGGCATTTTTTCCCCTCATTTTAAAAGACACAGAAGAGATTGAAGAAGAATAATGTCTTTGACATAAATATAACAGGCAGGCTTCTGTATGGTGTCTAACATGACAGAATACAAACCACTCAATGTATGTATATAATTTTTCTATGATCACACGGATACATCTAATAAACCAAACCAAATCAACCTAAGCTATTCATGGTAAACTGTTGAATATGGCCTCCGCAAAAAATCAGCTCATAAAGATCAGCAAAATCATTTAAGCAGGCACATAAATCTAATTTGCTAAAGACGTAATCAGCCATAAAAAGGTACGTTCAAAAAGCCTTCACGAGTGGGTTTTTTTTCAGAAATGGTAAGAAATAAATTAATTTAGTATCATGTTCGAAGGAATGAAAGAGAGAAAAAAAGCAGGAGATGAAGAAATCCAAAAAGAAAAAAAAAATGAAGCAAAAAGAACAAAAAAAGGGGGGCAAAAAATTTAAGAAGGATTCCAGTCATGTTGCTAATGGAAACCATCTGGATGGAACATGGCATGCAAGTATCGAAAGTGTTCAGAGGCTAAGGAAAACTATTGAGGCTCAGCAGCAAGTCAAGCTGTAGCACATGTCAAACATTACAGCAGGAAAAGCCCTCAGCTCCACAGGAAAATAAACAGGCAAACAAGCTCGGGCAGAACCACATTAAATTTCACAGTGTTGGGTTTGTGCTGAGCTAATGTCAAAGATGTAATCGTCCCCCTGTTTGTTTGTTGGCGAGGGAATTTTGAGGGGTTTCTTTGCTGGAACAAATCTGAAGAAAATGTCATGAAAATGTCTTCGTTCCACAATAATACATTGTTGTAGGAAGCCAGGGGTTTTTTTTCTGGGGGGGGGGGTGTTCACACAGATCAGCAAGACAGAGAGAACACAAGCTTGACACAGAGCAGGAATGTTATTAGAAATGAGGTTCACTGCCACAGGTCAAGGTCACATCTTCATTGATGCGAGCAATAAAATTGTTGGACTGCTCTAAACACTTAAAACTGGTTGACTGGTAAGATTTAAGACTCTTTGACTGGTTAGATTTAAGAACACTGGTTTAACTTTCAAATCTGACCCAAACCAGACTATGCTACTCATCAGATCTGACCAGTTACACTGGTTGAGCTTACTTGTTGAGCTCACCAATCACACAAGTTTTCTTTGTACTTGTCTAATTTAGCCAATGAATATCACACTAATTGCTGGTGCCAAATCAAGACATCTAAAACTGGTAATCATAAAATTAGATGATTCTTCACTTCTTTTTACCGTCACATATTAAGTTATATTCAAGATTAATCAACAGATATCATCTCAAAGTAAAATTTATCAGCACACATACACCAGATGCCATTTTCAATTCAGATATATTTATTTATTTATTCACTTGGTGTTTTATGCCGCAACCCACGACCATCCGCTGGCTGCTGACAGACCTTCCCACGCAGCACAAATAAATGAAAAATGCTTGGAAACACATCCAATCACACACGCATGTGTTAGACACATGTTCTCTATGTTTCTGGCAGAGGCAGGTCGACGCTTTTATCAGCTGCACCTGATCGAACGAGAGGCAATGTCAACAGTTGCCACAGGTAATCCTCTAATTCACCAATCATTGCCACAAGTAAGTACAGGTCTTCAAGGTTAAGTGCACCTCCAAACTCCTCAATTTCTCCAGGTAATTCTTGACTTAAGTGGTCTCTGCAATGTGTAATCTCAGGAGGTCTTTTGTCTATTCACAGGCTCCAAGTAGACTCCTTGACTTGGGTGAGAGCACATTTTGGCCAAGGGGGTGTATATACCAGAAGAAAAGACTGAAGAGATTGAGGGTCCAAATACTACTTAGCACCAGGCCATACTAGATCCAATTAAGACAGATCTTTGGAAGCTTTCAAGAGCGGATCTTATGCTCCTCCCAGACCCAGTGTGTTACCACTTGAGCTGGGAGGTAGGGTTGTGAGGGGGGGAAATGGGGACTGGGAGCAATCCATAAGATATACACATTGCACCAGAAGTACCCTCCCTCCCTCTCACCATTTCCTACAACAATACCTCTTCAGTGATAGGTGTGTCACATTTTCGTTTAGCTGGGCTGGGCATGCAGACAATACCAACAAAACTTGTGTCCCATCACTGGGCATCTACTTCCTACCACTTTATGGACTCAAGTGGAAGTGACTGGACCCAGAGTCAGTATACAGATGGGCTGTCAAACCTACTGTCCATACACTCAAATCTGGCCCTAAGCCAACACCCTGCAAAGTTCCTAAAGTTTAGAGAGGGGTAAAAACCACTCCAGCCCCACAGAATTGCCAATAGTACTGGGGTAAAGTTGGAAGAGGCCACTTGACAGGCAATCTAGCAGGCACTTGAGTTGACTTCATAAACATAAGTAGTGTGAATGAGAGCTTAATGCACAGTAAAACACTTCACTCACTTGCTGCCTGCAGGCCACAAAACCATTTAACTGAACTGCTTTAACCCCTAATATAATCCCACTTATTTCATGTTTGAGTACACACTGCTATGACAAAAAAACTCACCACCACATCTGTTTATTAGCCAGGATGTTGATCCAACAAAATTAACCCGCTGAACTCATAGGAAAAGGTTTTTCCCCTTGATCTTGCAGGAGGAAAACAGAAAAGGTTTTTCCCTTGATCTTTGCAGGGAAAATAGAACACTTTGGCCCTGAGAAAAGTTCAAAGTCTGCCGACATGTAGCTTGTAATCTTAATCACATTACGACATTAATGAACCCTTTCTGTTGCTCCATTTATAGTACCACATGTTATAAGCACTTAAAGCTTTCAGCAATCCTTCACCAGCGGAAGCTGTAACTTCTCAGTGCATTTGACATGAATTTATGACACTTGTTCGCATGATTTATTCAACCGTGCAAAAAACATATATCACAGGAAAGCTTAATTCCAAGTTTCCTGTGCTTTATACTGTGACATTTATTTCCTACCAAAACCTATTTACACGCTCATACACATGACATTTTCTGTTCTGTGTTTTTTGTTTTGTTTTTTTTTTTGTTTCTTTTTCAAAGCACATGTTCATAGTTGGCTCATACTTCCAAGAACCTACAATACATTACACTCGGAACTCCAAAAAATACAAGAAACTACAAAAACTGGTTTCCTTAACTTGCAAGCTCTAAAAAAATTTCCTCTAAATTGATGGAGAGCATGTACTCTTAGGCACGTGTACTACACGTGCGCATAAGAATCAGGAACGAGTAAGTTACTGCTACAGTTACCTGTCCATTTGTTTAAATATCAATACTATGCCTACACCTGCAGTGCTGATATATTTATTTATTTCACTGGGCCCAGTTGTTCGAAAGTGCATCCACTAATACTTGTATTATGTCATGTTTTACATTGAAAATTTTCGCTAAACTCAGCCACCAATGCAGTTCTTCAAAGTCCAACAACATCAGATATATAGTTCATATGTAATATATTGGTACACAATTTATTGGGTGGCTAAGTGTCAAATTGAAGATATGGCTTTTCAACGAAATCTGGTCTTAAACCAGTTTTGAGCAGCCTGGCCCTAGTATTCAAGAATTTCACGACTTACACAAAGGCAGTTAGTTTTATGGACTGAACAACCCTTAGTTTCCAGTTAACCACTGGCCTTCACCGAAGAAATTTTCCACAAACACATTGTTTGTTAAATTGGCTGAGTCGTCAACAAACAACATCTAAGATCACTCAATTATTTATTCATTTATATGATTGGTGTTTTACGATGTACTCAAGAGTATTTCACTTATATGACGGCGGCCAGCATTAACTTGGGAAGAAACCGGGCAGAGTCTAGGGAAAACCCACAACCATCCGCAGGTTGCTGAGAGACCTTCCCACTTACTGCTGGGAAGGAAGCCAACATGAGCTGGACTTGAACTCACTGCAGCCGCATTGGTGAGAGACTCCTGGGTCATTTCACTGTGCTAGCGCGCTAACCAACTGAGCCACGGAAGACCTAGATCACTCCATTGGCCCTATGAGTGCCATTAGCTAACTTTTGCCACCAAGGGCTTGAGACTAATGCGGGTAAGGGGAATCTAGGGGAATCCATGTACTCTGGAAGATATGTACAAAAACAGGAGTGAACCAAGGGCTAGTGAGCGTACTAGATTGGATGACAAGCATATTGTGATCACTCGTCCATGACCCACTTACATAACTAACGTATATTGCACATAGCTATTAATAGAAACAGATGTAACTATGATTATTCCTCACAGACAATCTGCTCTGAAGAAAAACATGGATTTAAAGTCAATATGCGCTTCGCAGCTGGAGGTGTCCATGCCAGCTTGAATCCAGCAAAAGGGCACTTAAAGGTATCTGGTAGAGATGAAGGTCAAACAGAATAACATGATTGCCATGGATGCTGTGTTGAGCAGGAACAGCACAAGCACAGTGGGCGTCCTGTAAAGAATAATGAACACTTACCAGGCAGATTACAGTACATCACAAACATCAAACCCAAGTTGGGCCATAATTAAACCAGCTGCAACAAGTGCCAAGGGCTGCACGTAAAAGGGTCTTTCAGGCACTTCCAACATCCAGCGCTATCATTACCATGGATTCCTTTGCCCAACAGGGCTTTACTTATTGCAGTGAAAAGTTTACTTTCCCTGGAAGCCGGCTGGCACCTAACAAAGCTCTTGTAAATGTTTCCAGCGTCTCAATTTCCTGTCGGGGTCAATTAGAGTCTTGCCTCTCAACAAGCCAGGACACTGGAGTCAAGAATCCATAGAAAGTGGTGTTGGGCTGTAAAGACTAGACGCCGCTAGAATGGAGGTTGCCTCAAATGTCATTGAATACAGGGTTTCTGACTGCCAACAAATAAGGACAAAGCCCCACTCAGGCGAGAGAAACCCACTCTGGGGGGCTCATTGTCAGCAAGTAATTGGTACCTTTCCAACAACGACTCTGGCGGGTTTTTGCCAGATCTGCTGCCCGATCACTGGTATCACAGGCGAGCCATCTACAGGCTGGCCTAGCTCCAGCCTAAGGCTCCTACAACCATTCCCAACGAGGAGACCTCATTCTGCTGATTTGCAAGTCTGGCCCAAGCCTTTGACCTTCATGAGCTTATATCTGTCATGTCCTGCTACATCAAGAGGATTGGGCCCAATGTATCTGCTCGGGGCTGCAATACACTGCGGTTAATCTCCTTCACTATCGGCAAATCTCGTCTGAGATTCAACAGGCCCTGCTATCTTAAGTTGCTGACAGGCTGACAAGGCCTAGTGGAGCTGGCGGCTCTGTAGCTAGCTGCAGCACTTCTGTCTGAGGCCTGCCATGTGCTAGCTACCTACCTCTGAATCACTCAATCTAACTTCTCAGCTCGGTGGGTCTTGCTCCCTTATAATTCCAATCCCCTACTTCACATCGGGTATGAATCGTACCAACCACATGTACATTATCCACAATGTTGTTTTTTCTTCAACAGCAGGGTGTGTTTTTTTCCCTCCTCTTCTCATCCACCTCCCTTCTTGGTAGAGTGCTTGACTGTTGAGCTCCCAGCCGTGTTACAGGGTCGCTTGTTCTCTCAGAGCCCTCCAAGCCTTTAAGGAGAGCTATATACTCCTGTTAGTGGCAAACTGCTTGTAACAATTAGTGTGAAGTCAGAGACATCAAAAGCTCTCCTGACATCTGGTAGAAGGGAGTCGAACACATGCTTCTGATAATGCCAGCCCATGTGAAACCTATTAGACTATTTCCAACTGGAAACTCATCCCCAACCTGAGAGGGGCAGAATGTAGAGGAGAATGAAAAACACATCAGCTACATGCCTGGACAGATAATTGGTGGAGGCGGTTAGGGCTGACCCCATTGCCAGGAGATCAGCAAGCACAACCATAGAATGGCAGCTGACAACACTCTCCTGGGCTGTGTTATTTCTCTAAACACAACCCCCTATCAATCTGTGTGGTAAAACAAATGAGGCTAGGCCATTGGCAGGGTATATGGAGTCAGTCAGAGACTTGGGCTTGCCAATTGTTGCTCATGTCTCACAAGCATGCCGTGAAGTGAGCCAGGCAATGGCAGCCATATGTAATTAGTTTCTGAAAACATAAATGCTCAGTGTGGCATTGCTTACACACAAGTACAAAGTGTTTTTCTTGTGCCTGTGATTTTTTTTTTGTGTTGGTGGAATCTATGTTTTTTTTTCGTTAGGACTCGCACCAAGCAGTTGAGCGTTCCAAAAGGTGATAATGCCTTGACCGTATTATCACCTTGCGGCAAACACACTTTACAATCTAGTCCATTCTTGTAACCAGTGAAGAAAGGATTTGCATGTTTCTTGCGATGGGATTAATCTACAACTATACTGGAATCATTTGCACACACTGTTTCTTCGTCGTAAAATTTTTTTCACTTACATACAAATCATGTGCATGGTACTGTAACTCTTCACATTTTCATGCGTTTTTAAGACGTTTATTATTCAAGGGGCATTATTCTGTGTGGGCTCATAAAATAATACTTCCTGTGAAGCCCTGGGATTGGCCAATCCACCCAATGTAGTTTTGTCTCCTACATCAAATTAAAAATGTGAACAAACTGCACTGAAAGTTGCTTTCACTTCCTCAAAAGTTGAGGAATTAGGGTATATATAGCAATAACACATTATTATTCACATCTTGATCTCTCTGAAATAAACACTTAAAATCTATGACCATAAATCTGCCTCAGTTGTTTAAATGAAAGAAAATTTAAGCCATCAGCAAAGATTACTAAATTCCTTCTGTGAGATATCATGATAATCAGCTATCCAGCTAAACAGATATGTCTAAGACAATAATTGTTAACACTTGAAAATTATAGTGACAGTTTAGATAAAACATCACCAAACCTCCTCCTGTCTACACCAAATAATTTGTCCTGTCACTGTAGACTCCACACATCTCCCTATACTGATAGCAGTTCAGGTCTCCAGTGTGTTTGTTGCTTCACCCTGGGTTTACCCATCTGGCATATCATCTGACCCCAGCCCCCTACATCCCTTCTCCCCCTAATCAGCCATTTATCTGCTTCCCCCCATCAGTGTGAATTTCCCACTGTTTATCACTGGAGCTCACTCCCTCCTGGCACCCACCATATGCCCAAACAAACCCCTGGGGCAAATTGCACAGCTCTAATTAGTTCTGATGACCTTGTAATGACAAGGCCTTCAGCTAGCATATACAACAGCTCAATGACCCTATACTTTATCATGACCCTTTGCCCCCACCCCAAAAAACATTGAAGTAATGGGAGCTCACATGGGACAGCAATCAGCTCAAAATCAAGGTCATAGCAAGAAAACCCAAAGTAACCCTTGGCAGTTTGTACCAGCAATGCCAATCAATAAATATCAGGCATTTCATAACTTCTTTCATAGCAACACTGACTCACTTAACCTCATTAGTTCACACTATAGTGACAAAAATGTGACCTTAAAACCAAACTTTTAAGACAAATATATGACTAGTTACACACAGTTTACTGGCAAAATCAAATATATATAAATTTTTGGTATTTGTCATAAGCTCAAAACTTGAATGGAGTTTGCGTAGCAAAATTTTAAAATTTAAGCCTTTGTCGCTTAGAAATGATTCTGGAGAAACTAAACATTTGAGCACACCATTCCTTAACCACATTCACACAGCTTAAATAATTCTCGAGCATATTAATTTTATTCTGCAAGACTTTGGTGAATCAAGGCACCAAACTGTGGCAGTGATAAGGTGGCTTATGGCAAATATCAGCGCACTGTAACGATCACCAGACACATACACTGTACAACTCTCACAATGTAAGGTCACAAGACAATGCGGTAAACCATTACTTCATTCTGCACTATGTCAACCCCCCCACCCAGAGGGCTTTCCCCTGGGGTGTTAAGAGTAACACTTCTGGTCATAATCCCCACAAATATCCACATAAGAATTATCACATGCAGAGAAATAGATATGCGGTAAGAATGGTAGAATTCTTGGGGAAAAACAATCTCTTCCTACCCCTAACAGTTGCCACATTGTCGATTGCTTACGCATGCCGAAAACATAAAGTTGTCCATAACGTGGTGTCCAGATTTTTTCTGTCTGTGTGAATAATGTTAAAATGCACAAGTATGCTGTAAGCACAAATCGTGACTTTTAGCTATCAAAATGCAATGTGATTGATCTTCTGAATCACATCTTCATCTGTAGAGGACAAATTCTCCACACAACAACTTGTTGTCAAGAAACGTATACAAAATGTGGTCGCTGTGAGTTCAAGTCCAGCTCATGCTGGCGGCCGTACGTGAGAAGGTCTGCCAGCAACCTGCGGATGGTCGTGGGTTTCCCCCGGGTTTCCACCCAGCGTAAAACACCAATCAAAAAAAAAAAAAAAAAAAACGTATACAAAATAATCGCCATTCCCACTTAACAGATTAAACAATAGTTTTTAAATTACAAGTATGGTAGCCAAGAAAGTAGAATTTTTTTTTTTTTTGTGATACATACTAGGTGAGAGAACTGAATGGTCGACAGTGTTCTAATGATGTTACGTGAAGAAGGGACATTAACAGTGATCCTGTGGTGGCCATTCTGAACACTGGCAGTACTCCTCAGAATGATGCTGTAATTCAAGCACAATCTCTGCTAAACCATCAGAAAAATAGTCCTGAAACATCTAGTACCCCAACCCCCACCCCCGCCACAAAAAGGAATGTGTTTAACAAATGAATACCAAAGACAAGAAGTTCAGAACTATCACAATTTGCACTCCTTCAGAGCAATGTTTAGATCACTAGTTCCTCAACACGACAGTATACATACCCTGAAAAGACAAAACCTGAATTGTGTTTCACCAGCATTTTTCTCATTCTTCACACACATGTCTGTCACCATAGCTGAGAGAGGCCATGCTGAAACATTCCAGCATAACTCCTTCTATGCCTTTTTTCCTTCTTCCTGCTACATTGGTTTATGGAGAAAGCATTATGGTTATGGATCAAGTTTGTGAGGGTCATGGATGGCAATGACGGTGACACACCATGTGGGAGTTAAGAGATGGTCAAAATTCCTGGCTTATGTGTGTGTGGCATTCCTGATGTGAAACAGGGAGGGGGGAGGGGCACCCAGGGATTGAATTGAACCGAACAAGTTACATGTGTTGTGCCATAAAAATGGAATCCCAGAACAGAAAGCTGTTATCAAGCATCTTTGTTTCACAGATATTTCCATTTTACTTCGTAGCAAAAAAAAAAAAAAAGCTGTTACCACATAGTGCATATACAGCGATACAAAATCTTCAACCTTCTTCGACCTCTAAAGCATTTTTTTTCAGTGGAATTTATGCATACAATTATTATAAAAATGACTCCAACATGATTTCTTTGGGTGCTTAAAGATGCAAGCTCCATTAACCTATGCAAGCTATTTCTCCACACCCTGAAGTTCTCGGAGAATGTTTAAAAGTATTGGTGGCAGTGGTGGTTGAAGAATTATGGTACGCTGCATTTGTTATATAATAAAACAGGATTCTCGGAATGGAACCTCTCATACCACGGTCTCTGCTTTACCCCAACTACCATCCTTGTATAGACCATCACAGTCAAGAGGCTACCTGATACCATGCTGACATAAAACAACACAGACTTCTTGTACGCTAACTAGTACACAACCAGAACACGAAAAACCCTCAAACCAGACAAAAAAAAAAAAACAACGAAATTTCATTCCAGGACCGGGGGCAAATATTTTCTACTTTCATAAAACTGATGAGCAGCAGCAGTGTCAAACAATGGAAAAGCAAACGATAAATATTGACTTTGGACTGCTTGAGGCTTTCAGGCTCTCACATTAGGGTTCCCATACAGGCTGTCTGATGAGCACTCAGTGGAGATTTAGATGGCCCCAACAGGGATCCATTAGCAGGATAGAGCCGTCCTGATCAGGCCTTGACAGATTCCTAATAAACACTGATAGCAGGTTTATAGCACAACTCCCATAATATGCCCACCTTGATAATATTATGGGCAAACAAAGTTTAGTGAAGAATTTGGAGTTGTCTGAGACTGGAAACTCACGACCAATCACTGCAGGGCATTTTGAATTCCTATTTGACAGTTCCCCAAAACAATGAAAAAGTGCAGTTTATATGCTTTAAATTCTATAATGCTTCAAAAAAATATTTAACTTCAGAAGGTTGTAGATGTCTGTCAACCTACAGATGATTTGCATTTACAATAAGACTACTGTTGATTGCCCAGCTGGTAAAACCTTTGTTGTTGTTGTTTGCGGCTACGTTGACACCAAGTACATCAGAAAAACAGGCGCAGAAGTCTTGTAAAGCAGCCACGTACAAGAAGAATAACATGTGACATAGATTTATATTGTATCTTTGTTTCTCTTTCATGTGTCTCATGAAATGAGGCATTTTTTTGGCAGATGCATTTCTAGCTGTCTGCACAAGGATGAACGAGCCTCAGGTTAAAGAACAAAGGTCAGGATTCCACAAAAGCTCTGCCTGAACAATGAGTAATTAATGTTTTCATTAGGAACCTTGTGACTTCTTAGTTTAGGGTCATAGGATAAAACACTTCATCTCACAGATCTGCCACAAAAAAAAAAACCCAAGACAAAAAAATATACCACACAGGATGTCAAACAAACAGCTTGACAGCTGACCTATGTCTGTTGCTATTTACTCCTTGCTAAAGATTCACTTCTTAACACACATTCATCCAGACCAGACTATCAACATTTGTTTTTTTATGGTTAACTCACAACTCAGGTCCTCGTAATGCATTCCTGTGCTGCAGATGTTTATCTGTATCATACACATTTACTGGTTCTTAGCACAGAACACGTGCACAGACACACACAAAAAAAGCTGTTATCAGAAAATGAAATAATTGTATTTACTGAGCTACATGTATGACAATTGCTCTGGCAGAGTCCATTTAATTGCATAATCTTCTATAAATGACAACCTTGCTTTTTTTCCACAGGAAATTATTCAGTGCTGCATGCAAGATAAAAGGGAGGTAATCATGGGTGCTTTGGTTATGGCCTCCAGCCTCATCAGGGCTGTTATAGGAGGTGTTTGCCTCCACCCAAGCCAAGCTTGGCATGGCTGTGGAGTGTAACACTAGGGTTCTATGGGCAATATATGTGAACTGGAGCAGAGCTTGCCCTTGGGAATTGCACTCTCACCCTCCTATCAGGGGCAGTCTGCCTTTGATCAGACCAGGCTTCATTCTGCTGGGTGGGAAGAGCTGGGATAAATCTCTTAAAGGGGCCTAATGCAATGGAATATAAAAGTGTGTCAGGCATACACAGATTTGGCTGCTCAGAGCCTTGGTTTCTGTTTTTTTTCTCCGAATTCTCGGAGAATAGGGCTTCTGAATGTTGGGTCCCCTGGCCAACTTAGCCCAACAGATATATATATATATATATATACACATGTGCTTATCAACTGAAAAACAATCTGTGAACCACAGCACTAAGCATATGCATACGTGTGTATATGTAGCCATCACATGCATGTGAATAATATGACTGATGCATATGGCACATTATACCTGTAGTTTTCAGTCTGAACAATATTGTTTGCCACAATCAACAATGTGACATATTTTATATGTAGCCAACTGGTTCTCTTATTTACATAAAATTTTTTTAAAAATCATATATTCCTAAACATAAACGCATGTGTATTTAAAAAAACAAAACGAAAATTATATATTCCTAAACATAAACACATGTGTATTTAAAAACACAAAACAAAAATTACATATTCCTAAACATAAACGCATGTGTACTTAAAACACAAAACGAAAATTATATATTCCTAAACATAAACGCATGTGTACTTACAAAATAAAACTACTGATTCAGCAATACACGTAGGTATGTATGTATACTTCAGCTTGTACTACATGCATGTAGTAAAACATCACCTTTACACAAGCTTGAGTATGGCAACATGCTATTTTTGAGTATGGCAACATGCTATTTTTGAGTATGGCAACATGCTATTTTATGTGGCTAACAATTCAGATCGAAGATTAAAATAATCTGCTCAAGTTGTATCAAGGAAATTCTTAGAAATGAGATAAGCAGGGCCATGAATTTACCATTTTTAATAACTTCTAATACAAAGTTATGGGGTGATACAAACATATAATACACGAGTTATATAGATATTTCCCAACAACGTTGGTTAATGGAATGGTTGGAGTACCTGTAATATCTCCCTGCTAAATCTGTACTGTAAAATAGACTAATAACAATAACTCAGGCTTCATTACATTATTATCAGTGAATCTATGCAGCAGGCTCAAGCTGTTGCCTACTGTCTGGGTTGTCATGTTAACAGTTCAGTTGAAAGGTAGGCCTTGTACACTTTACTCAATAAAGGCAAGAAACTGCTGTAAAATGGTGGGAGGCAGTGTGATTTTATCAAGAGGGGTAAAGCTTATTCTCGAGTCTACCTGGCATATTTGTTTGCACCAGAAACTAGGGGGCGCCACACAAAAGGTGACAAGCTTGTGCCAGCTAATCGCTGAAGCCTCAAGGAGAGCAGTTCTTTTTTTTTTTTTTTGACAAAAAAAAAGCTCCCCTAACATCAAAAGCATCGACCCTAGCCCTTGGCACAAAGCAAATCCATTAAAAGATCTAATATGAGGTTTGCAAGGAAAAAAGCTTTGAAAATTATATTGTACATTCTGGAGCTCAGGCACACATTGGTGGCTCTCGGGGTACAGACAAAGACAGGGGGCATGAGGTCAACATGTCGTATAATATCACAGACGCTAAGTACTTTGTGCATAATGCAACAAGAGCAGAAAAAACAAGGCAAAGCTTCATGCACGAAACACGGCACACTCTGCCAAAAGGAGGCTGCACAAGCAACTGGAGTGTACGTTTGTCTAACAAAGGCAGGGATTATGAAGTGCACAAATGACTTGGGGCGTTCTCCATATTACAAGCATACTGTTAGCTTGGGAGAGAAGTGGAAAGAACTCTTAAAGTGTTTATTGTAACAAAACATTGTCCATATGGGGGGGGGGAGCTGACCTTTATCAATACATACTCTCTCTCTATGGACGCAAGATTGATCTAGGACTAAAGTGGCAAAATGTTGAATTAGAAGATTAAAGGGGTAATATAATGTATCTGTCACAAATCCATAACTGCAGCTCAATTAACCAAACTTCTCAACAGTGTTTAGATGGGCCAATAAATATTTCCAAGAATCAAACAATTCAAGGAAAAGAATTCTAAGTATTTTATTGAGCCTGTCTGGACAAAACACACTTATCGTCTATCTGAAAGGTCACACTTTCCACCTAAATATACACATAGAAGTGTGCACTTTATTTCTTACTCAAGGAAATCGATCTTTGTCTACTATACATGTACAGTTGACATGAGAACAACTTCAACCAACACTAGATCGCAGAGAGACGCCACATTCTGTTGTTGCTAAAATGGCCTAGATTTTGTTGGCTATAAATGGACATAGGCACAAGTGGAGTGAACTTGAAGCCGAGCCACGACAAGCACCCTCAAACAGTTTTAACCCCTAGGGCTAAGTCCCATGACAGTTTTCCATGAGCCTGTCCCAGCCATTACCCGTTTGTGTTGACACGGGTCAAACAAGGTGGCCGACTACCTGATACATGTCAACACCTGCCCATAATAAGCCTTCATTTACCTAGCTAATGTTCAGGTGTTGAGTAGCTCAAACAGGTAATTGAGTAATAAGAGAAGACCTAAATTCGCAGTCAGAGCAGATTTACGGTCTTGTGTTTTAGTCCGTTTGGGTGTCTACATAATGCTGGGAAGAGCTTACCAGTGCAGGGTAGAGCTTACGAGGCCTTTGAACTCAACACTCCGCCTCTTGGAAATTGTAAAGACTTTCCAAAGTAATCCATTAAAAACGTATCCAAGACAGGGTCCATGCTTTGATGTAGTCGAGAATATAATTGTTAGTTTGAGCTTTGAAATGGAGCACCCTAATGAAACGGTAGGTCTCAAAGTACTCTAGATCAGGGTTTGAGTCCCTAGGCTTGGTAAGAAGCCAATCCCTGGGACTATTAACCAGTTCACAGGCTCTGGGATAAACCCCCTACCATTGTGAGAGACTATCAGTCTGGAAAAACACAGCTCAGGTTGCTTTGATGTCTCTCCTGTTCAAAAGCCACAAGACTTTTTTTAGCACACTAACAATAACACTTGCTGAAAGAAAGAACACGTTTGTAATTTCGACAACACAATAGGTTTGTTGGCCGACTCTTAAAATATAGTGAACTTATCATCGTGACCTCATGAAAACAGAAACTGAGGGCAATTTTAGTGAAACAACAACAAAATTCCCTGAATTCAATTTCTTCACTGGTAAATTTATTTATTTGATTGGTGTTTAAACTGTACTCCAGAATATTTCACTAGCATGACAGCAGCCAGCATTGTGGTGAGCGGAAACCAGGTAGAGCATGGGGGACACCCACAACCTTCAGCAGGCTGCCCAGCAGGCCTTCTCATCTTTGGCCCGAGAGAAATGTTCACTGGTAAGTATGTTGAATACTTCTGATCTAATAAGGAATTTGTGCTCGTCTTACATGTAGGTAATACAAATGTACCACATACATATATTTTCAATATTTTACAGATACCCCTCCCCCCCGCCCTCCCAACACACACAAAGATAACCATGATACGCAGAACATTCAATTCACCACTGGTTCCCATGTTAACAGACCTCGTCCGGGTTATCAAAGTTTCGCCACAAGGGAGCAAAAGGTCTTTGGTAGAAATGTCAAAATTGGGTTCGCCCCAATTTATTTATCATAATGTAATTTCAATAGATTGACAATTAATGACCTTTAAGGTACTTAACAAGCAGAGATCAAGTTATAACTCCCTTACATCTAGAGGTGACACAGAATGTGTACATACCTAAATCAATGTAGTGGGAAATAATATCCGTGCTTATCCAAAATTATTCTTTTTGGTCCATAATTTCAAACCCTAAATTTACACACAAATAAATAATAATACGCAATTTGATACACAGCATTGTTATTTAACATTTAAACAAAATGATCATTGGAAATTGCAACCGATTAACTTGTCAAACTGCACATGATCAACTGATATTTTCAGGGAACTTTCACCTTTTTCCCACTCTTAAACAGCATTAATTGAACCAATGACGTAAATTATTCACGTGCCCTTTTTCCTGTTTGCCGTGCTGGGGACAATGAAGCTTATTAACCAGTAATTGTAAAGGTTACTTAAGTCCATTAAGTGTTTGCATGTAATGAATTATCTGGCATGCTGACTAGAATTTAGGTGACTTCGTTAACCTTTTGATAACTACAACATTATTCCGGAATACTTTCACATGAAGTTTTTGGCCTGACAACATTCACTATACACGTGTATGTTGAGATGACGCTGCATTCACACCTTACTTCTGATGAATTTCATTCAACACATAGAACTGTTCTATTTAATGTACTCCGACAATTTGAATTCAATAAATGATGCATCATCTGAAATACAATTATACGACAAAAAAAATAAAAAAAATTACATTCAGGTGGATAATTTTGATTTTTTCTAAAACTCGCATAAACTGTCAAGTGAATCCAATCATTCATTCATTAAATTTCATCTTTAATTGCTCAACGGAACATTTTGAGGAATATCAAACTGTTCTGTGTCAAAGACAGAGTCAAATATTTATATAATTATTGCCTTACCCTTATATCAATAATTTTGTCTGGATTTATTTTCTCTCCACACAGAAGAAACAAAAGCACCCCCAGCAGGTATCGGACTTGCTTTGCCGTATCAGACTCACTTTGCAGTGTCAGAGACCTGTACTTTTAGACTGTGTACATGTAGCTTGGCATTGCAAGTTACAAAATTTGCAAAAATGGCTCTAGGTTGAGCTGCACATGTTACAAACAAGAGGAGTTGGGGGAAGGTAAAAGGAAACATATTGACAGACATAGTGATAATATTAAACTTTTACTTATGCTATCTTCAGCTCTCAATCCTCTTATACACGTGTAGTGGAACTTTCAACATATATGTTCCATGTATACAAAAGTATTCCCTCTTCCTTCCTGGTATAGATCAGTACCCCTAAGAGCCTTGGGGCTGCAACTGGGGTGTCGTGTAATCCCTGGATCAACAACCCAATAGAGGGCAATCTTACAAAGCTGACACCCTACACTTAATCCTTACAACAATACCAGGGTATAGGACGTCGGTCTGGTTAAGCCATGTGTGATAGAGTCAGGAGTTCACTCCAGGCCATGCCTGACTTGATCTCTTCAGCACAAAAAATTGTCTTAATTTATATGAAATACATATGTATACACAAGCAAGCCACGAAATTATATTAGTTTCTGTATGAAAAGAAATTTCAATGAGAGCACGACATTGAAGTTGATCATCCAGTCCATGGCAGAGCTTCAAAGCAATCCTAGTAGCCTCATCCAGAGTAAAGCACCAATCACACATATCAAATAATAGCCTCATTTTAGTTCACATCGCTACGCCATTACAATATATGAAGGACAGCAAGCAGCAAAATTTGACAGCGACATGTATATGTCATCACTGTCACATCAACCTATTTCATGGGTTAAAAGGTAACAAGAAAGAACAAAATGTTAGCAGCTGTTTGTAATACAAGAACTGGAGCCTTTTCTTTTTTTGTGTTCGTGATGTGTTTCTTTTCGCTCGTTTCTCAACAAGCTGTTGGTTGCTGGCATCACTACAAACAATTACGGCTGTATTTACTTGTTGACTCGTCCAGATTCCAAGTCATAGCCTAACAGCGGCATCACGAGGGGTCGAATTTTGAGCATCCCAGAAACCCGTCTCTTCCTGTTACATGTCTGCCTCATCGAGTTGACAGACGGTGTTTATAAAAACTCTGGGAGTTGTGTCAGTAACCCTACAAAACAGGCCTTCCGCGGTGTCTGCCAAAGCGCACTGCAAACAAGTCGTTTGTTCAATCGTTCCCCCTGCTGAGAAGAATGCTGAAGCAATGTGCCACCTTGAGGGAAGCAGGGAGACAGGACCGTGCAGGGCAGGCTTTAGCAGAGTTTCTGAGATTCCCTAAGCAAACAGGGAAACAGCCTGGTCATGTCTTCAGAACACTGCAACCCTACAGTTACACAGCATGCATGGCCACCAAACAACCAACCTGGACATTTTCACAAAAGCTGCAAAAACCCTACAGAGTACAGAGTGAGATTACACATTCAGAGATGGCCCCTTAAGAACATTTGCTTTGCAGGTATGCATTTGAAATGAGAAGTGAATAAAAGCACCTTGATTTTAGCAGATGTACATGTATTCAAAATGGACTTACTGTATTCATAAAGCTGAATGAAAATCCTGGCAATGTTACTGTATGATCAGTTGAGGACAGGTACTTCCGAGAATTTGAAATCCGTGTATCACTCTCATCCCTTGGATTTCAGCCTGTGCTTAAAGGGACTGCATGTCCCCACATAATAATGAAGTGGAACACTTAAAGGAGAGGTAGAAACCCAGATAAATCCAAACAAATGGGAACACCTCTGTTGGGTACATGGAATCTTAAAAACCAAATCCTTGATCACGTGTATGGAGTATGGACTTCTTGACACTAGCTATCCAATACAAATGAAGTCTTTGCTTCAACTGTAATAATATTCCCCAATCTTGTTGTTTCCGTCCATGAGCACTGCAATCTTATTTGAAGTAAAATCCAATCACATAAATGATGCAGTGAATCATGCTAACACAATTAAACACTTTTCTTGTCATCAATAAAGCCTAGCAAAGATTCACATACAGAATCCCTTTCTCTCAAACAGGTCCTCTGAACAAGCCTGTGGGCACAGGATCAAATACACTCCAATCTTCAAAATATTCTGGTTTCTCTCAAACAAAGAATGTCGCTGCCAAGGTGCTAGAGAGCCACAACAACAGTTTGGTTTGGCTACACCTTGTGGGATTCTCAGTTTGGCCTGTCGTCTTTCTTCACACTGCCATGTTATGAGGCGAGAAACAAGCACCTCACATGCTCCCGGCTTCAAGGCTTCGCCCTAGACTGACTAGGCTGTGCCAGCTATCCCAGACCCATACAGGCAAGAACAAAGACTGACCCAAGAGGGGCCAGTCAGCCAGCCAGCAAGCTGTATTCAGCTAGGGGCCTTCACTCAGCAGGCTGGGAACATGGAATAGTGGGTTAGGGGCTGGCTGTGTGGCTTCAGGCTGTGTGTCAGGATGTAGCGGCTAACAGCAAGCTGGTATTAACTGCAGATGATCCCTCTGCTATTGAACGACCCCACTGAACACAGCCTAACACAAACAGCCCCAGGACAGGAGATTTTACCCCTCGTGTTATGTATTTACCCAGATACAAATCTCTTCTTGTAACACATACTAATAGCAGACAGTCAATCACTGGACAGCAGTAACATGCCTGCAGCTTATTGCTAAATGTGTGCTAAAATCAAAAGCTGGCAGACAGAATACACCTTTGTACCTTTTCTTTGTGTTGATATTAAAGACCATGGACACAAAAATGTCTTAAATACAGTCTTGCACATCTACAGTTGTAGGACTGATTTACTTTTGCTAATTTACATGTACACCTGGTTACAGATTTGTTAATATTCATCACTTCCACAACTGAAAAATAAGTAAACAATCTTATAAGGCCTCATAAAGTTATTTTATCTACGAGAACGTACTTGAAAAAAAAACTTGAACTTGTTTTCAAAAACCCATATATGTCGGTGCATCTTTTAAGTACGTATACGTATTACTTATACATATATAGCCTACTTATATTTACACATATATACCTACAATACCTTTCACTTCCTCTCTCCATCAGATGTTAAGCTTACTGGATTATTTCAGCTGAAGACTCCCTTGACATTATTCCAGCAGGTACATGTGTATTTAGAAGCACCTACATATACAAATGTCCTTAGTTAGCTGGGTGGCTTAGTATAAAAAAAAAAAAAAAAAAAAAAAAAAAAAAGAGAGAGAAAAAAAATGGTGAAATTACCTCCATGGACAGCAAGCCCATCATAGCCTCACCCTGGGTGATAAAATCAAAGGCTAGTTTATGTGGTGGACAGTCAGTCACACATGCCCCTGTTAAAGGCAATTTTAAAACCTTGACCAGAAATACAATCACCAAACAGTGGCCTGCAGTGTCATAAAGCTCCCAAGAGAGGCCAGGCCATCTGTTTTGGCTCCACATGAGAGCAGGTATTCAAGTGTTACCAACAGCTCAATGGCTGGTTCAATAGCCTGTAAAACTGTCCAGTCAAAGCCTGAGCGGCACTAGTGAGAGCCGGGCACAGCAGCCTCTAACCTTTTGTATCTCCATGTATGAAGAGGTCAGCAGTAATGAAACAGCAATTGGGGTGAAAGCTAATGCACCTTGAAATCCCATTTAGACTGGTCTGGGCCACTTCAGAAGTTGATGGCTTTATGTGCGTCTGTTTTGCAGTTAACACTAGCTGGTGTTGTCACGCTGACCCATAAACACCTTGACTAGCTCTCCGCCCCCTTGCTGTGTTAAGTCAGGGTTCAGTTCCCCAGACCCTTGGGGTCTGCCTGGTCTTTATTCTGGTCCCTCAACCAGCAATGATAAACACCTCTGTCAGCCATGCCTGAGCTAATTACAAACCATCACATCAAAAATTACAGGTGAGTCCTAAGTTGAACCCACCTGAGTTTGATCATTTAACTTCACAGGTACACTAGGTACTCCTTAATCCTGTCATTTACCTGAACATAACATTACAGCTCACGTAACAAAACACCGGAGAAGATCGTTCCGGATATTGGAAGGATCAAGTATAGGTATTAGCCCACTTAGGGATGTCTAAATCCACTCTATTATTAGTATAAAAAATACAGTGTCATTTAATCTGGTGGCAACTACCGGTCATTGAATAGAGTTAAAGAAAAGCGTGTACATGTAAATGAAAAGGGGGCCAGGAAGAATTCTAATCTGTTAATTTATTGAGTTCATACATACATAATACTTGGGGGTGGGGGTGATGGGGTGGGGCGCTGGAATTAAACAGCCAGCCAGCAAATGATATGACGTACATTAAAGAATGTATACAAGGAGTTAAGAAAAAATATACACATTGAACTTTCAAATCAATATGATCAGGGAATATTTACTGACATATTTATGCTCACTGCATTTCCCAGCAAGCTGGAATTGAGTCAGCTGGGACAAAGAAATATCACTTAAGTATTTTGCACATGTACAGCAAATGAACTGTACTCAGCGATATAAAACCCACACGTACGTACAAAATACAAGCAAATATCTCTATATATCACCGTTTGCACAAACTGCCTGACATTTGCGAATTAAAAATTAACTCAATATTAAATAACAAACAGCTAATAGATAAATCTATAATGCTCTATTTGCAAACCTGCCCTTCACATTAGCACGAATTATATCCTGTGCGCTTAATAAATATTGAAATAAAAAGCAAACACCTTTCACTCGGGTTGATCCTGAAGTTTTCCTCGCATACCTACAGGCTCAGTGGCAAACATTTCCCAGTATCATAGCCACGAATCCCGTTTCCCAAGCACTGGGCGAGACAGACAGTCCTCTTTTTCTATCCTTATACACCAATCACTCTTGCAAAATGCAAGTCAACCCGCTTTGTTTACATTCTTCTACAACAGCTTGTGGTTACTGAGTTATCTCCCTTTTGTCTGACAAAGGGTTTGCTTGGATCCCTGATAACAGAGAACATACTGATGTATGGCTCTGTCGATCTGCCTTCAGACAGCTTCACAAGTCACCAGTATTGCTCCCCATCAGAACCATAAACAAAGTAATCTGCACCGGGATCTGTAACACTGTGATAAGACTAATGTATCTCCCCAAAAGCTAACCCTTAAACATTACTTCCTAGAGCCTCTGTGCATCCACTGCTTCCCCATGCCAGGGTAGTCCTCTTAAAGGGGCCACTGACTGAGGTTTGCTGCTACAACCACAAAGCCTGACAGCTTCTGAAGTACACTCCAACCTGCGTAATGCACACCAACATGAATGTTCACACCAAAAACATGTATTTTCACACCAACATGAATGTTCACACCAACAACATGTATTTTCACACCAACATGTATTTTCACACCAACATGTATATCCACACCAACAAGAATGTTCATATCAAAAACATGTATATCCACACCAAAGACATGTATATTCACATTAAACTCCTGGTTCCAGGTTGTGCTAAAATGTGTTAAATGGGTTGTAATTCGTTACCCTCCTCGTAGGCTTGTACAAAGTATATTCTCTTTACTTTGCAAGATTTTATACTACGGTTATGCAAATAGTCATCAGGGATTAGACGGACACTGGGATGAAAAAGAGGAAACTATACATCGTACTTATAATTTTGACTCTTATAGTATTTCTGAATTAAATTCTAAACATTTTTCTGATGCATTTTTTTTCTTTTTTATAAATAAATAGGAATTCCTCCAAAAAGAGGACAAATTTCATGCCCAAGTATTGCATCATCTTCTCTTTGGCAGCTATCCTATTCACAGTTTTACATCTAACCTTAACCCTAACTCAAACAAATGAATATAAGACATGCTTTAGACTTTATGATACATGTTACTTTTAAGAATATCAACAGATGACACTTGTGGAAGCAGACACTGAGTCTCCTTCATAAGATTTGCCAAAAACCATCACTGTTCACCCAGTTCGTTACTTTATCTATAATGACTGAAGATTAAATTAGTTCACCAGTACTGCACATCACACAGGGAACAAGGGTGTTTGATCTGCTTTGAAGTGAACTGTTACCTACTTGAATTTATGCAGGATGAACTGAATGCATGAACAGTCCTAAAATGTTTGACAATTGGATCAGATGGACAGGAAGGCTGTGACAGAGTATACCTAATACACTGACACAAGGGATCAATCAAGGTATACGGTATACAGTCAAGAGAAGCAGACTAAGCTTGAGCAGCCGCCACGGGATCCCTGCGAGTCTATGACTGTCCTGGTAACGGCATGGCACTCACGCAGTATGCCAATCCAATCTGCGCCAGCCAAGAGCCATGGGATCATCAATTGCGGAGTTCTTCCTCCCATAGGGGGCCACCTTGCATTACAAGTAATGGAATTAGGGGCCTGAAATTAAGTCTGTAGTGAAGACAAACCCGGTCTGGCCATCAGAGCTGTGAATCCATTAGAAATCCATAGCAGGGCCTAACATAGCCTGGCTATAGGCCACTGAGTCTCTCTACATGCTCCAGTTCGGTCGATGGCAAATTGGATGCATGTCAAGCAGACTCCATCAGCCTGGACAAGTGATTGAAGTGGTCTTTGTGGGATTACGGTCTTTAAAATATCAATCTAATTTATGCATTCAGGAGGGCATGTGAGCGGCGAACTCTAAAGCCTGCGCGATCCCTCAGGGAGTGTATGTGCACGAAGGGAATAATTTCTCGCAATATCGATAATTGGTAAAGAACACGACACGGTGGGGCCCAGGGGGAAAAGCGAGAATGAGATACAAAGTGCGGTAATGAAGCCTTTAGACTGTTGAGCAACTTGATGGCTGCCCTTAATAGGGACAGAAGACAATGGAACCTTTCGAGCGGACATGAATACATCCTTCGTCCATGTAGCCATGTTGACATGCACACTCCCATTACCTATTTGAACTCATGATGCAATGAATGCTCAGGGAATAGTTCACATGCTAGTCAAAACCATAGTATTTCAACCTGATTAGATTTGAAAAAGTAAGCTAGGACAACATTTTTATTTCATTAGATAAACATAAAATTAAAATCAAATTCAAGTCCTGGATTGCTTTAGTGAGGTACTGCACATGAAAGATGAATTGTTTAAGTCTGATTGAATGCATAACGATACCTCACAAACTGAGCTGTCCGTCTACATATGGCCAAAGATATCGACCATTAACTGTGCATTAAGTTTTTTTAATGTTATGGCTAGATCTCAGATTTCAGCCCTTTACAGAATCTAATATTCAGCAGTTTAACATGGAAGAGTATTCATACTGAACAAATATACAAGACTAACAACTTACCAGACACATGTCCCATCCTGATCATAGAAATATTAGTAAATGATCCTCATTTTTACTTCCATTTCACCAAAAACAGATCACAGCGCTTCACTTTTTCTCAGCACAAAATTCCACATCATCCCAGTTAATCCTTTCTTTCCACTGGAGTCTAAAATCCTTGTTCTAAAGTTAAAACAACAAGACTGGTAGCAACCTCACAACAACAACAACAGCAGGACATGACCCTGATTCTCCCTGCACATGTGGTGGTTATCCCAGTCTGTCCGACACTGATGAGCTCTTCTGGTGGCTGCAGACCTGCCACAGGCACTGCTGCGGTGAGCCTCCTTAGTGTGCTCTACAGAGAAATGCTCCTATCTGAATAATTTTGCTATTCAATCGGCCCGTAGGCTCTCCCAGCCAACGATGGGCTCATTCTTACAACTAATGGCATAGCAAGCCAGATCATATTTGTATCCAATGGTCTTTCGTTGTCAGGTCAAGATGAATAGAGGAGGAAAAAGTGTGTTGATGGAAAGTGGGTTCGGCAAGAAGGGCTGCCGGGCCGATCAATAGGCCTATTGAATAACTCACAGCATAATCAGGCAAGATTGCCTGGAGCTTTGTTAGTCCGCTCGGTGGATGAAGGAAGTTTTCAGGAAAGAAAACAAACTGCTGATCAATGGCTGCAATTGATGTCGGTCAATGCGGCGCAAAGTGCCACTGAAATGATTTTGAAATGAAAACGACATGCATATTGTATAGCGGCATGCGATCAATGTGGCCATCTTAAGCTGGGCACCCGATTTGTTGAACGATCCCTGCGCGAGACAGGTGGAGAGAAACCGATATTCCATTGAACCAATGACACTTCATCTGTCGGAAGTGCCGTCTTTACTGTGCAGAGGCAAAGAAAAGTGCGCTTAGCTGGAGATAGAATGATGAAGTACTCCCTCTTGTCTCCCGGCTCTACTGACAGAAAAGAGGGAATTAAACTCGGGGAGGAAGTGGCTGTGTAGGGTTTGGAGAACGAGGAAAAAACAGAGTCGAGTTTGAAAGACTTGGCAGGTCTTTGTGGCTATGATAGCTCCATCAAGCTGAAGAGCATTGGTACACTATAAGCCCGGATTACTGGTCGCGAGCGGCTCGATTCCCCGGATCAGACGCCATTCACGGACAAGATCCGCACCCATATACGGACAAAAGATACCGGGAGTTTAGTCCCAGTTGAGGCAATACTGGTCCTGCCATAAAACTTGAGCAAAATGAGCCATTACATCTAGTCTAGACCAAGATTTAAACAGGCTTAAGTCCTAAATTAACCTTAGGTGGAGGACATGTTCGCTAACCAAGCTTTTCAGACACAGCCAAGTTAACCAAGCTTTTTCGGATATAGACACAAACAAAGGACTCTTCCCTAAAGGGTAATACAAAGAATGGTAACATAGGGGCGAGGAGGGGAGTAACGAAAGGTGTGCCGCAGGACAGCTGGAGATTAATCTACCATGCATAGCATGCCTCCCAGATCAAATGTCAGCAGATACTATGATGACTGAAATGTAACGGAATCAAAATGCTTATACATGTGGGTGAATTATGAGGTTAAAAACATAAACCACCCACAGAGAGTTACTCCACATTAATGGGCAAGGCAGTCATCGGAATGATAACATGTTCAAAGGAAGATGACAATTACAGCAACAAGAATACAAAGACATTCAAAGATTCTGAATTCGCAATTCATACCTGTGAGTTTTAATTTCCAATAATGTTTGTTATTGGTATAAACAAGGGTTATGAGAAACCCAGTAGCTCAGCCAATTAGTGCTTCAGTTCACACGACAGCCTAAACTGAATTAACATGTATAGTTTAACTAAGATAGTATGAAATTCTGTTTTGCAAGACTCAAGCCATATAAGACATATAAACACAAACACAAATCATCAATGAAGTACATGTACATGTGTAGCTTATAGAAACTGATCGTCCTGCATGGTTTTGCACTGGCTATAATTTTCAACATGAAATATATATATATCATATCATATATATCATACATATATGTATGATAAGTCCCAGTACTTGTTCATGCAAACAGTTGTGTGTAGAAACACACTAGTTTTGTGCTAGCCCTCAGGCAAGATGCCCTTATAGGGAAGAGCTAGTCGCGAGCGTGACTATGAATTAATACAGTCGCATTTACAGTGCCTGAAAAAACGGTTTGTTCTCTTTCATTAGCCCTGCGGGGGGGAAAGAGAGCTCGGCCAATGGTATTGATCACAGAGCTCGACTGCCGTCTGACAAAACCTAGCGGCTCGCTAATAACACAGTGTACTACAAATACATCAGTGCTAGCCATGCTTAATTTATCACATTATTCCGCGCAATATTGGAAATTGATAAGCGCTGAATGCCACAGAGGCTACAGTACTCTAGGGTAATAATAAAGGGTATTATAACTGCAGAGTACTTAGCAGGGGCGTAGAGTGAAGGGTACCGGGGGTCAATAGATATGTCAATACACTCGCTAGGGGGATACCTATCATTAAACCATCGAACCAGATACACAGTGTCATGTGACCCCCAGCCAAGTTCCACACAACAAGGTAGCACTACGTCAAATTGGTTCAGCCCAGCAGTGAACTCCAGCAGGATGTAAGCATGCTTGTGATGTTTTATTTAGCCACTGAATCAATATTCAGCGCTTTTTGATGACATAATAAATGACCAATGACATATATGCAGAAAAGAAGAATAATCATAGGTTCGAAAAAAAAAAAAAATCAAGGACAAAATAACCGGTTCGTGGAAGTGCAGCCTCCCGGCTTGAAACACATGACGAGAAGCCAAAACAAAAGGATGCAAAAGGGTTGAAATAATAAGGCTAACATGGAAACAAGCTAAAAACCCACAGCGGCAATTTTTGATTTGTGATGTTCCTTTTGTCAATTTTTTGCCTTTCATTTTCAAGCAATTTATATGATTTATTTTCATTGTTAAGCTAGTTTTATGGCATGTTGCCACCCATAGCATTTATCCATCAATTCTTACGAAGAAAAAAAATCCAGGGGACTAAAAACAGGACGAGGAAAAACAGTCAATGTGCACTCTGAGATGGGACGAAAAAATCTTCCATTATCGAAAATTACATGATCCTGTTGTCATGGAGACAAGCCATCAATTCTCTCCAATCTTTGATTCCTCATTTCTCAGTCCATATTTTCAGGAAGAAAAGCAGAAGAAAAAATCACTGCAGGAAATGTCGTTCAGATTTTCATTTAATAAATACACTGCCTGGGCATTCCCAAGTGGATTGACCTTGCAGGGGTATTCCAAAATCACATTGTATATGAACAGCTTTCAATATCACATTTGGAATGATTCAAGGCTATCAAAGAGGAAAACACTTGGATAAAATAACACTAGTCCTAAGCTGCCGTCGTTCAAAGCAAACCTAACTGCTGGGTGAATAATTTTGATATAACGATGCAAAGGTAAGCCAGCAGTGAACATGGATAGCAGAAAAAGATGGGCAGAAACTTTAAACACTTCAATGACTGGATTTATACAATGTCGTGGTTGCCAGTTACGTAACAGGAAAAATTGATATATACTCTAAATCCAAGGATACATATAATTACATGTATGGCATACTGTAAATTTGAACCCATTACTATATATATCAAAATTTATACAGCAGCATACAGCTGAAATGCCAAAACGAAACTGTTCACCTACTGTTTAGACTGAACATGGCTGACAGAAACTAGTGCTCTTTTTAATATATTAATTGATAAAAACTGTAAATCATTGGTCTACTGTAATGCTGTTGTTAATAGCATTTCAATATCCCAAAGTATATCTTGGCATCCGCCTGTATTAGCTGACCAAATTCTCACTAGATCAACTGAGTTTTCTTTTTAAACTTTTCTTGTACAAGTGTTACAGTGTCCCACCTATAAGTGACATGTAAACTAATACTACCTGTTAGGACCACCCTCTATTTACTACTTATAATTACACTCTCAGCCAAGACATCATTCCCACGGGGTGAAGTTTAGTGGGCTGGACACAATAGGCGATTTAAAAATAGCCACCGGGGGGGGGGGGGGGGGGGGGGGGGGGGGGGGAAGGGCGTGTTAAGAGGGCAATGGGAAAATTTGGTTAAAATATGCTCAGAAAAGAAGGAGTTGCTTTCCTATTGAACAGATGGGTACTTGTGACTGGGGGATATTTCACTAGCTGTTTACAAGGCTAAATTCGTGCAACCCTAGTAAAACTGACGAAAGCCGTGAAGTGCCCAAATTGTGCAGGGCCGTCCTTCGGCCACTCAAGAATCCGTTGAAGCGTTCCAGATGACAAACCCAGCACTACTGCTCCAACTCTCTGAACCCTGTCACTTAATAAGAGGTCTTAATGTGCGGGCGCCTACCACCAGCTTGCTGTGAAATGGGCAGGACAATTACCAACCTATGAATGGATTTGATGCTTAATTTGTCAGCTTGCCACTGGCTTGGGACAGGGCGCTTCCCATGGGGACGAGAGATAGCTGACTTAACCCTGATACATGCTTATTACCATGACAATGAGCTAGACCTCCCTGATGACTATGGCAAATGCACAAAGACATTCATACATACCAGCTATTTACAATTAAAGGCTTGAGTTTTCTTGCCTGTTCAAATGATTGATGTGCTCAAGATGTGCAACGTAGCAGTATCCACACATTTCTTAACAAATACAGACACATGTTCTCCGCCAAGTTCTCCAAAACTTACCCAGAAAATTAACAACACATCCCAGAAATTTGTACAACTTTTGATCTACAAACTATGTATTCTAATCTGCTACTGTTTTACTGTGTACGCTAATGTACAACACAGCTCTCAATCTTGAAATTAAGGACTGCATGTAACACATCATGTTTCTTTAACATCACAAAAAAATAATGTCAAATTCATTTTATCCTTGCTGGTATAAATCTGAGGCATCAAATAATTCATGCTAGGTGAACAAATACACAAAAGTCCACGTGATGAAAGTGGGTCATAAAAAGACACAAACAGTGCAGAAAATTAATCCAGGAGAAAAAAAAACAGCATCTTTTAACATAGTATCTAAGTTTACCAGTCAATTACGCTTAAGATTTACAGAGCACAGTATATATTTGTTCTGTCATCTGAAGATATATTCTGTAATATTTATGGCTTACATCAGAGGATAATCAGGGCAGTTATGAGTTAGAGACATAATAAATCCCCAGCTGTAAGTGTCATAAATTAACCTCAACCATGCATAAGGATTCTTAGATTTACTTAACACCCATAAATGTGTAAGGCGCTCCATAAATCTTTTATATCAGTGTCAAAAATGAGTAAATACACAAACCCTCTGGTCAGAGAGGATCGCTATTATCTATCATGCACCAAATATGGAGGGTATAAACTTTTTGTTTTAGAAAAGGGGAAGAGAGGGCTGCCTGGAAACAAATTTTTTCATTCCAATTAAATCATTCCAATTAAACCTTATGTAACCAAAACAATCATAATACCTGTCAACACTTTGATCACATTTAAAACTGAATATATGTCCTAAGTTCAGGTGAAATCTGTCTAATACAACATAGCACATGAAAGCCAGGTTTAAAATAACTGCGTGCAAATTGTAAAGTACACAGTACTTTATTTTCTCAACCTTTCTGCATGTGAAAGAGTAATTTATGCACATTTTTTTTGTCTGACTTAAAGACAAAACTACATTTGTTGGATTCACCTTTTCAGGGCTTCACAAAAAGTATAATTTTATCAGTCAGCACAGGATAAAGTCTTCAGAATATGCTTGAATAAACGCCTTGTGAACATGTGAAAATGTCGAAGATTTACAGTATACGCAATAAAAGGCATTTCAAATTGTGCACAATTTTATTCACAATCTCCATTGGATCATTTTGCATTTTCTTCTGTATAATTATACATTTTGAACATTTCAGAAATCTCCAAAGGGAACTGATCTAATTCAGAACTCAGAGCTTCAAAAGACCTTTCCAACGAGTCATGTTATGTTTGTCCAATGTCATGTGCAATTCTCTGAAATGTTCTATTCTTGTTTCATGGGACAAAAGCCTTTTGCTTTTGTGTGACATCTGATACCACGACGTGCGCATGGTCACAAATAATGACCTCAAACCGATCCGCCATGCACCATTAATTGAAACGATCAACGTACATATGAAATTTAGGTAATCTGGCTTGTGGACATGAACAAGGATAAAGAAATTGCACTAGACAAGTCTTTAACTGCTGATCAATGTATCTCATTAAATACGTGTAATGCCAAACAAATGTACAGCGCAAGGAGCTGCTGTTTTACAGATGGAAGGATATTCTCGTAAACAATGGCAATTGGCATTTAATTAATTAGACAGCCTCCTGCTGAATGCATCTCTAGCAACCGTAAACATGTCAGAAGCCTTAACCATCTAAATCTGCAGTCCCTCTCTAGATGCTAATTTTACTGACACTGTATTACATAATACCTTCATCTAATTTATTTCCCCCCATTCAAGCACGCTATCAGCCGTGAGCTGTGTGAAAAAATCTGATTAATGTAGTCGCTAAAAAGAAAAAAGACAAAAAAGAAAAGAAAAAGAAAACCTTTAACTGTCAGAAAGAAACATGTCAGGCAGCTAGTTCAAATCTTCTGTGGCAAATACATCCTCCGGGTATCCAGAATTTTAGAGATGAATGTTGTGCCTTTTTTTTTTTTGGAAGGCTCTCTCTCCAATCTTCAAATAAAATGCCTTTCGGCACATTCTCATTTCAAAAGTACAAAAACGAGTGGAGATCTTGAAAGCTGAAGTGCCTGCAGCCCACACTGATAACATTTGGTGTTTATTCGCTCAATATCTCTTGTTCTTTTTCTCCCTTTGCAAGGATTTCTTTTCCTCCTTTGCCCACTTTTTGTTGAAATTAACTTATTCTGCTTCACCAGCTATGATAATCATTGATAATGCAAGGAAAGATAACCCTTGGCCAGAGGCAATTTTTTTCCACTCCGACAGCCTGTTGTATTATAAATGTGAAAACATCTTGCCACAAGGGACATGCTTCACTCGTTAATTATTTAGCAGAGAAACATCTTTTCTACAGCAAACTCTCATTACTGTATCACAGGCTGATTTTAATTGCTCATTCTCAGATAATGTCAACATCACTGTGCTGAGCTTCTGGTGGAACTAGTCTTCTACTCACTAATCCCTATTGTAAACAAAGACAGCCCATTCATTTCTCCAGAATCCGACCAAACCACAGTGAGCCACACTGACAGCATTCTGAGCACATTCAGAACTATGGCTTTTGCTTCCTAATGTTCTTCAGCTATCACATCAGTGTGGGATAGACAAATCTCATTTATTATCTCTAGTAACATAAACAGTTATGAGTTTAGATTCGGCTCTACTGAATTTAACAGCATGAACAATGACAGTTCGAGTTCACAGGTGGATGGACAAAGTTTCACATCAGTTACAAGTATGCAGGGAAAAGACTTCCAGGTAGACAGAGAATGTCTTATGTGTCATACAGGTAGACAGGGAAAACCTTGTGTGACTTATAGACAGATGAAGCCCTGTGTGAGTTACAGGTAGACAGGAAAGCCTTACATGATATACAGGTAGACAGGGAAAGCCTTTTAAACGTGAGTTACAGGTAGACAGATAAACCTTGTGTGAGTTACAGGGAGGCAGGGAAAGCCTTATGTGAGTTACAGGTAGACAGAGAAAGCCTTGTAAACACAAGTTACAGGTAGACAGGGAAACATCACGTGAGTTACAGGTAGACAGGGAAAGCCTTGTGTGAACTACAGGTAGAAAGGAAAGCCTTACATCATATACAGGTAGACAGGGAAAGCCTTGTAAACGTGAGTTACAGGTAGACAGATAAACCTTGTGTGAGTTACACGTAGGCAGGGAAGGCCTTATGTGAGTTACAGGTAGACAGAGAAAGCCTTGTAAACACAAGTTACAGGCAGACAGGGAAACATCACGTGAGTTACAGGTAGACAGGGAAAGCCTTGTGTGAACTACAGGTAGAAAGGAAAGCCTTACATCATACACAGGTAGACAGAGAAAGCCTTTTAAACATGAATTACAGGTAGACAGGGAAAGCCTTGTAAACGTGAGTTACAGGTAGACAGATAAACCGTGTGTGAGTTACAGGTAGGCAGGGAAAGCCTTATGTGAGTTACAGGTAGACAGAGAAAGCCTTGTAAACACAAGTTACAGGTACACAGGGAAACATCACGTGTGTTACAGGTAGACAGGGAAAGCCTTGTGTGAACTACAGGTAGAAAGGAAAGCCTTACATCATATACAGGTAGACAGGGAAAGCCTTGTGTGACTTATAGACAGATAAAGCCCTGTGTGAGTTACCGGTAGACAGGAAAGCCTTACATGATATACAGGTAGACAGGGAAAGCCTTGTAAACATGAGTTACAGGTAGACAGGGAAAGCCTTGTAAACACAAGTTACAGGTAGACAGGGAAAGCCTTGTAAACACAAGGGAAAGCCTTGTAAACACAAGTTACAGGTGGACAGGGAAAGCCTTGTAAACACAAGTTACAGGTAGACGGGGAAAGCCTTGTAAACACAAGTTACAGGTAGACAGGGAAAGCCTTGTGTGAACTACAGGTAGAAAGGAAAGCCTTACATCATATACAGGTAGACAGGGAAAGCCTTGTAAACGTGAGTTACAGGTAGACAGAAAAGCCTAACATGATATACAGGTAGGCATGGAAAGCCTTGTGTGAACTACAGGTAGAAAGGAAAGCCTTACATCATATACAGGTGGACAGGGAAAGCCTTGTAAACGTGTATTACAGGTAGACAGAAAAGCCTAACATGATATACAGGTAGGCATGGAAAGCCTTGTGTGAACTACAGGTAGAAAGGAAAGCCTTACATCATATACAGGTGGACAAGGAAAGCCTTGTAAACGTGTGTTACAGGTAGACAGAAAAGCCTAACATGATATACAGGTAGGCATGGAAAGCCTTGTGTGAACTACAGGTAGAAAGGAAAGCCTTACATCATATACAGGTGGACAAGGAAAGCCTTGTAAACGTGTGTTACAGGTAGAAAGGAAAGCCTAATATGATATACAGGTAGGCAGGGAAAGCCTTGTAAACGCAAGTTACAGGTAGACAAGGAAGGCCTTATGTGACTTACAGGTAGACGGGGAAAGTATAACCTTACTTACAGGTGGAGATGGAATGCCTCACTTGACTTTCAGGTAGAAAGGGGAAGCCTTATTTGACTTGCAGGTAGACAGGGAAAGCCTTACCTCACTTACCGGTAGAGAGGGAATGCCTTGTAAATGTGAGTTACAGGTAGACAGGGAAAGCCTTATGTGACTTACAGGTAGACAGTGAAAGCATAACCTTACTTACAGGTGGAGATGGAATGCCTCACTTGACTTTCAGGTAGAAAGGGGAAGCCTTATTTGACTTGCAGGTAGACAGGGAAAGCCTTACCTCACTTACCAGTAGGGAGGGAATACCTTGTAAATGTGAGTTACATGTAGATAGGGAAAGCCTTACTCGACTTACAGGTGGAGATGAAATGCCTTACCTGACTTACAGGTAGACAGGGAAAGCCTTATATAATTTATAGGTAGACAGGGAAAGACTTATGTGATTTACAGGTACAAAGGGAAAGCCTTGTAAATGTGAGTTGCTGGTAGACACGAAAAGCCATACATGTCTTACAGGTAGACAGGGAATGCTTTACGTGACCTACAGGTAAAAGGGAAAGCTTTAGATGACTTGAAAGCAGTCAGGGAAAGCATAATATGACTTGACCGTAAGTGGGAAATCTTAACATTTCTTTGGAGAGACTGTACAAAAGAAACACCAAATCCAGAAGAAAGTTGTAACCAGTGATTGACTACACTTAAGGCTGTGAAAAGATGATTAGTATCTACAGCAAAAAGGAAGGTTTGAGGTCACAATAGGCTCCTGTAAAATTTTCAACCCAGTTCTTTTACATAAACAATGATTATTCTATGACAAACAGAAACCCTGGAGAGTCCTGCTGCAAAAACTATCCATTCCAGCCAAAGAAAAATGAACCTGGTAAAGGCTCTGATAAATTCTCTTATATTAACTCAATTTTGTCCTCAGTACCCGCCTCAGTGAAATGCCAGTCTGTGACAAGGTCTCACACAAAGATAGCGGTTTACCGCGGCAAAAACCCGGCTTGAGAACAGCGGGTAAAGGTATTAGGCCCCTTCTAATGGAATACAGTAGTAGCTAGTAATGGCTTTAGATTAACAACCCTAGGGAAATTCAGGCTTGGTCGGGAAAATCAAATTTAAACCTAAAATTCCATTTAGCCTGTCATGAGGGAGTAAAAACCTCCACCTGCCGCACGTCCCAAGTACCCGTACTCATTCCAATTACAATCAACTTCCCTCGCCGGACCGGCAAATGTGAGCTGATGTATTTTGGTTATTTTTCCGTGGCTCGGAGCAACTTTATTTCATGAGCTCCCTGGAGACATTAAGTGTCAGCATTTGTGCCAACACACATTAAAATGAGGTTTTCTCCCAGCAGTGGAGTCGGCTGGGCTGTATACCATTTCCTTGCTCGTCCCATGTTAATTCCCCTAATGCCCCCATCTTAATGTCTAGCCTGGTGAGAATTTGCAGGGCCGCAGGCGCTCCTTAGCGTACGGCTACGTCCCCCTCCAGAACGGCCCTTAGACAGAGAGCTCTATTACTAACAGCACTGCGGGGACCAGCCAAATGTTATGTCAAATTGTCAATAAAAGCCGTCCTGCTCACTGATACAAAATAACGACAGGATATTCTCCACTAAACTACATCTCAGGAGGGAGGTCCCCGCAATGCAAGCCGAAAGCGGAAATTTATGACTCATTTTCTCAGCCAATAAAAAAAAAAAAAAAAAAAAAGATAAGAGAATGGCAGTCTGGAGCTAAACACCTCTACCATGATCCTCCCAATAATACACATTTCTAGCCATCTTAAAAACACCCATTCAAGATAAAGAGGCAGGAGGCATTAACCTTAAAATCTTCAAAAAAAAAGAGCAAAACCCTAGTTAATCCCAAGACTGACAAATAAATCATCACCTTCCAAGCATCTTTTGGAACAGCTTGCTTTTCAGAAATTCCTTTTATCTTTTTCCCTCTATGCATATATCGCAGTGAAAAACAACAACAACAACAACATCAGCAGTAATGAAGTCGAGGAAACAATCAAGCGTGCTAAATTGGCAGATTACCACTGAGGATGCTGGTTTCTTTTTTTTTTTTTTTTCCTTCTTTTCCCTAGAAAGTCAAATCCACAATCTGGAACAGAACAGGCGGCTTATCGACCATGTCCAATGGGTTTACATTAATCATACTGCAGAAGTAACTCTGCCTCATAAAAAGCATCACATGTAGGAATATCGTCATGGCGATCATTACCGGCCCATAAATTCTGCAAAAGCTTTCTCCTAAAGAACAGCTTCACCGTTGTCTCCTTGATTTGGGCCCATTTCATTCCTACCACGCTTCGGCATTATCTTATTAACCGGCTGTATAAACACAGTATCAAACTAGCCAGTTGTCAAGGTATTAATTGGTCACGCTACAGATTGCACACAATTCTACCATCATACAGTTGTGCCCGCCATGCGAGTCATGTAAAACTGTAACATCCAGAGCATGCCTTGGAGGGGCTGTAGGCTATATCTGAGAATAACAAATGCATTGAATGCTCAACATAGTCTACATGTACTGGGTACCACACTGGAGGCACATCCATAGCTGTCTGTCCACCCCTATATATATACATACATAGCACTAAGGGCAATTATATACATACATAGCACTAAGGGCAATTATATACATGCCTTATCCGTAAAAAGACAGATGGTACTGTTCACATACATGCAACAAATGAAAATCAACCTTGATATGAAATCTAAATATGTAAACATATAAACGCAGCCTGATCTGATCTTAGTATGCCTGACACTGACTGACATGCAAAATAAAGATTGAGGCTGCTGCCATCAATGTTCTTTCTTTTTGTTTTTTTTTTTGTTTCCAAAAGACAACAACAACTTGACTTTAAGCTCACGATTTTCAGGTAATGAATATCTGTCATCTTTTAGACGCTATGCCAATAATTGCCAACTTCAATTTTCCACAGATTGACAAGCTCAAATACTGCCTTTTATTAACAGTGGAACAAAAAAAACACATCCTATCCCAGTTGAAGCTTCACAACAGATTTAAAACCAATTGCCAGCTAAAGTAGGCAATAAGCACAAAAAACCTGGAGCAGCAAAATTGTAGTTTAGAGCTGTGTCTTGAAAGAGTAGACTATGCACTTTCGAGAAAGAACACGAAACCGCTTTTTCACCCTAAAATTGCCAAGGACAAGAAAGCACCAGCCACTGGTTTAACACAATCTTTTTTCTTTTGACAGCGGTTGATTTTTCAGAACCATTTGCGGCGAAAAGAAATGAAGATAAGAGAAAATTTCCTGAACAATCTCTGGATAAATCGATACTGACACTCAAAGCCAAAAAAAACTCACACACATATCTTACTCAAAGAGTCTTTGTCTTCAGCCAAAAATCTTAAATGCATGAAACAATCAAACTCTACAAATCATGGATTTTCAATCAACCACAAACCCTTCAAATCCTAATAAACTTCAGGGCAATGTTTTTCCTGACTTCAGCAAGTTCCGTTTGCCTCTCAAATCATGTGCCTACGCAATCCAGGTATGGGACCAGTTCACAAGAAGAGATGGGACACTACAATCCATTTGTCACCTTCTTAAGGCACCCTTTAAGAATTCCACCCAAAAATGACACTTAACAAAGATTTACTCAAAACAGTTCCTATAAATAATGAATTTACACAGAGGTGGAGGAACATTGTGTATTTCCCATCTACTCCGAAGCCGGGATTGACCTTCGATCTCTTTTGTCTTAACGACTGAACAACAACCATCTTACCCACTTTGCCATGACCTGTATGTCCAATTCCCATCCTCTAAACCTATTAGCTGTACTGTGTATATGCACACATCAATCTATAATTCCGTTTTAGGCAATAAAATAAATTATAGGAATATTCATATCCAGTTCCTACTGTTTCAAAATAATGTTTCAGCAGCAGATTTCTGCCACGTCCTTTGTCTGATACCTAGCCTTTGGAAGATGGTTTCCTAGAACCTCTTGCTGGTTTCCTCCACTCAAAATCCTGGCAGTTGTCCCCAAAGTACATGTATATAAGCTGTTTTTTTTTTTTTAGAAAAGCATTCGAGCTTGACCAAAGCCAAAAAATATATAAATAAATATAACTGCAAACGTCTGATCCAAATTTTGAATATTGAGGAATATTGATACAATGTTATATTTGACATCTCCAGGGTTAGTACTAATTTCGCTCAGTTCATGTATGTACATGTATATGAAGAGACAAACTGCTTACAGCCACTGATTAATTTGAAATCTGTGACTGCTCAGTAACGCCCATGATCTGCTACTCAGCAAACAAAATAAGTGTATGTGTACCATCTGAACAAATTCCAAACAGGTACCTCCCAGGTAAGCATTTATACACGTCCCTTACACTTCTTACCACGCATAAATTTTTTAAATTAATTTTAGTGTAGAGAATTCTAGATCAACAGAATCTTATGATCACACCATAGTGTCAGCTCATGAAACAAGCCCACAACACTGTTAGCCTTCCACTCCCATCATACATTCGAAAGACGAAATCTTTTATTCTTCGCCCTTCAAAACACTGAATGCTTTATTCTTTGCCCTTCACACTCACTGAAAGGTTTGCAGGCTGTATTACAAATTAGGGCAGCTCTATTTTAATGTAGAAGCAGATCTGTTCATTTCAATGATTTTTTTTGCAATAGCTCGAGTTATTTCATGCCCATGGTGCGACATGAAGTCAAAATGGATTCCAGTCTTCAGAAGCAGTTTTTAGCTTGTAAAATCCGTGTAAATACAGCTAATTATACAACTCATAAATCACTTTTACACTGCATAGCTTTGTACCAAAATACGAATAAAGAGCCCATTTTATCACCTTCCTACAGAGCAATGTCAATGAATTACATCTAGGTCAATGCATTCTACTAACCGCTTTATAACCGGATTACCAATTCAGGTACTAAACAGTCACTACAGGCTTTGGCAGCTTGCTCAGACTATGTGCATACATAACTCAGTGTTGAACAACAAACAGCCTCAATCACACACAGGTATTCTCCAGTTCCTCTGGACAGTTGTACACATACATGTACAACATACTTCGTCTTTCTGCAGGCTTACACAGGAGACACTGGAAGCTTTGATATCATGGCTACTGCAGTATAAAATCCACATTAGCGACCAAAAGGCTGAGGTATCACTTTTTGGCTCACCTGTCACCTATGTACACACGCTTGCGGCCTCACACTCGCTCACCCTCCACCAGTCACGGATGAGCGCCCAGGGGGGTCACTTTATGTGATCTCCCCAGGGTGATATTGACCCACTTGTTCCCAGGTCTCCCACATTTGTCCGCCAAACAACAGAGAAAACACAGCCCACAAACTGATTGGCACAATGATAAAGGTGGTGACAAAAGGTACCTGCTGGACTCCTAATAGTCAGGGCAATGGTTTAAGAGCTTTGCCCACACAGGGTGCACAAAGAGGTGTGTAACATGGTGTGATTTGTGGCTCGGGTCCAGCTATGACTCCTCTGTCAGGCAAGGTTAAGCCTCCTCCTGTCTGCGCCCTGGGACCCTCTAGGCCCAGTACAGTAATAGCGGGTTGGGCCGCTTAGCCTTGACTGTCTGTGGGACTGGTTGAGTCACAGACCTAGCTCACTCAATGCTACAGATACACATCTCAATACAAAAACCCTTCAGCTTATACAACTGGCAAAAATGTCTCGTATCCACACCACCATAAACGGGTCGGACAAGACAAAACAGCCACACGTACCCACGCTCACTGACAAACATTTCAATTGTACTCACCCGATCATCTTCGCTCCGCTCGCTGTCACACTGCAACGAAACAAAACAACGCTCATGAATATTGGAGTTGGAGAAGGAGGTAATGGCTGCGCCGTGCTAAGGACAACTAGCATTGTGGGATAGCCTGTGATCCGCTCCTCAGGGCGATGTTGATCGAGGACCAATCACTACGAGGTGTGAACTCATCCATCTTTCCTCCCCTATAATAGCATGTTAGACCAGCAGCCCGAGGCAGGTCAACCGCATTAGCCAGCATTATAAGCACGAAGCCCCTCAGTGTGTCTGGCGCAATCATTTGCCATTAACATTCAACTTCACAAACACACGCTGGAGATCTCTATTCAGAATCGGAACTTCAGCTTCCTTCTAAAACAAGCCCCTGGTGTCTAGTACATTGCTCTTGAAGCCTGATTGTTCAGTATTGACAAATAACGAGGTCTTAGTAGCGACTAGATCTAGGTAAGGACAATTGACTGTCTTGACAGAACTGAACAGTCAAAGGCATCTCCTTTTGCCTTAACTCACTGAGTAAACGTTTTGTCTGTAGTCATAAGCTTAAGAACTATAAACTTGTGCCTGAAGCCTTGCCATGGCACGATCCTCTTCCCTGGATCTGGAGTGGTCAGTACACATGACTACAGCCCCAAAGACTTGACGTACAGACTGGACAGCCAGTATTGGTCATTGATCTCTGATAGCCACGCGGGATAAACCTACACTGATCTACATGTAGCCGGCAATTCAATTTGGGTCAGCGAGGATAAACGTCTCTGTCTTTCTCCTGGCTATTCATCATCCCCAAAGGTATTCCCTGTCAGTATCCTGTGCTAAAGGCACAGGAGATCCCCGGTCTACAATTCCCGAGGCCCCAGGAGCTGCCAGGGAATTTATTAGCCTGTACTCATCAAAAGAAGTTCAAATATCAGGCTTACAAACTAGAGAAGAAATTAATACTTTTATTTTTAGCACTTTTCTCTTTCTCCGAACCCTGTCATATAAATTTTGTGTAATTTGATTCTGCAAGAATGGGATAACACCTTGCTCTTTTTTTCTTTTTTCTCTAGGAAAGTGAAACAGTTGAACACTCCTCTTTCACCGCCCTGAAAAAAATACAAGCAGCCTGAATGCATAATGTCCCATTCCTAAATACACCTGTTTACACCTGCCTCCCTTTCCCATGCTGTGTGAGAACCATTCCTAAATACACCCGTTTACACCCGCCTCCCTCTCAATAACTCTCCAATGCTGTGAGAGAATCATTCCTAAATACACCCGTTTACACCCTCCTCCATCTCAATAACCCTCCCATGCCGTGTGTGAATCATTCCTAAATACACCCGTTTACACCCTCCTCCATCTCAATAACCCTCCCATGGGGTGTGAATTATTCTTAAATACACCTGTTTACACCCGCCTCAAATCAATAACTCTCCCATGCTGTGGGAGAATCATTCTTAAATACATCTCTTTACACCCGCCTCCCTTTCAATGACTCTCCCATGCTGTGTGAGAATCATTCTAAAATACACCCATTTACACCTGCCTCCCTTTCAATAACCCTCCCATGGGGTGTGAATTATTTCTTAAATATACCCATTTACACCCTCCCTCTCAATAACCTTCGCATGGGGTGTGTATCATTTATAAATACGCCCTCCCTTTCAATAACCCTCCCAGGCTGTGTGTGAATCATTCTTAAATACACCTGTTTACACCCGCCTCCTTTTCGATAACTCTCCCATGCTGTGTGAGAATCATTCTTGAACACACCTGTTTACACCTGCCTCCCTTTCAATAACCCTCCCATGGGGTGTGAATCGTTCTTAAATTCACCCGTTTACTCTCTCCCTCTCAACAACCGTCCCATGGGGTGTGAATCATTCATAAATACGCCCGTCAGCACCTACCCTTTCTCTCATGATTCCATGCTGTGTGCGAATCATTCCTAATTATACATGTCTACACCCCTTCAATAACTATCCCGTGCTGTGTGTGAATCATTTCATAAATATACCCATCAGCACCCTCCCTCTCTTCCACAATTCCATACTATGTGTGTGAATCCTTTCCAAATCGGTAACCCCTCCATGCTGTAAGTGAATCATTCCTAAATACACCCGTCTACACCCTCCTCTCTAACCCTCCACAGTTGCGTGCTCACATGACGTGCAAAGAGGCATTCACAACCTCAAATGAAATATGATCAAGCTATCAATGTCACAACATCAGGCAATTAAAGGCCTACAGAGACATCTATAATTCATGGGGTTCTGCAAAGGAAAAACTGGCTGCTACAATATCTGCACAGATTGCAAATCAGTGGAAGGGACGCCCAGCACTGCTGGAGCCACACCAGGGTCTGTCATTGGCTGAATGACCTCCCCTCAGTCATTGGATCCCTCAATAGACAGTTACCGGCCAATTACAGTAACCTTATAACCGATGACAGCTGACCACTGCTCATGTCTTCCTATGTCTTCAAACCACAACAGCCACTGCTCTGCACGACATCTGATTGGCTATAATGCTGACGGACAGATCCAACCATGTTTCATCATCAAATCCAATCCCAGCTGTCCATCATAATCAGTTTACAGTTTTAAGTAACAGAACACTAAATACCGCTTAATCATCCCCTGCAGCAAAAACCTGTATAACTACTCCCTAGACTTTCTCTTTTTCTTTCTTCGTTTTTATTCAAATACAGTATATAAATAAAGAAATGCCCTCTTAACATTATAAAGGACTGTGTTCAGTCAGGAGATTTAAACCTACACTATTTCACTTGTATCACAGCAATCAGTTATACTTGTGGAGAAAATAAAGCAACACCTTCGCAAACACTGCATTCCTAGGCATTAAATTTTTGCACAATGCTTGGAAGCAAGATATGCATGAAAATTCATCATTTCACACAACAAAACTGTAGTAATATCATCTTGAACTTAAAATCCACAGAGTGTAACATAAAAGCATGTAAAAAGAAAGAAAAACATAAAAAATAAAAAAAAAAAAACACACACACATATAAAAAAGTTGTTCAAATATCTATGAACCAATAGGCCAGAATGGGCCAAAGATGTTTTCAATGGGCAGTTCTGTGAGAAACTGGCTGGGTATCTGATAACATGTTATTAAAGCTGTGATCCCAATCAATGTGCACCCTAGGGTGACTTTATCAGCGACTTTGGGCAAACTTGGATTGCTGCCAGACCACTTTTCCACACGGACCCCACAGGGAAATGTGTTAAGGGCGTATCATCCACACTAGGAACAAGTGGTTTAACGATTGATGGTCGCCGTCCATCTAAGGTAGGCTTTGATTGGTTTGAGCCGCCTTTAAGGTGTCATCCTGCCAGCATTAAAGCCATCCAGGGTACGAGACAAGTGCTCACGCAGACGGCGCATATCTGGACGATAACTCTGGTGGGGGTAGGATGATTAGCTAATCGTTGGTGGATGGCAGGCCCCGCAACACCCATAACTCTGCTCCCAGATACAAAGGAAGCAAACAGGAGTTAAGTGGTGATGTTCAGAGGGAAAGCGCTCAAGGATAATCAACTATGAATTTTAATTTCCTTTCTGGAGAAAAGCATCATTATGGGAGACTGAGCAGAGGGGAAGATCTGAGGGGGATCGCTTCTGGCCGGTTCTCCGCGCAAAATAAACACGGACGGCCATTATCTCCTTCCTGCCAATTACTTTCTGATGGCCAACCCCCAGGTGACGAACTGCTTTTAATCTCTCTACAGCCACTCGGGCAGAAATATCAATAGTTTCTCCCAGCCAAATCCGCGACGCTGAATTAAACAGAATTGGCGAGCGAAGAAGGCACAAAAAAAGAAAAAAAAAACAGAGAAAGAAAAAAAAACTTGGGATGATAATTCCTCAATGGACTTGCTTCACTTCACAAAAGAATCGCATTCCAAACATTTGGTGTCAACAATGGAACAATGAGTCGAGTCCAGAGAAAACATATTTCCTCGTGTTGGGATTATGTTTTACGGCAGCACCATTGACTTTAAACGTGAGAGTGTTGGCAATGAGGTCAATACTAGCATGTGGCAGGAAAACAAGTCAAACATTGTCAACTGCCGACATTAACAACTGTCAAATACATTAGCCACGGCGTATTGTTTTCATTGCAGGGGACCCTTTCACAAAGATCACAATCAACCATGCAATACACAACACAAATTCGCTACACAGCATTATATATGCATTTTACACATTGCACACGGTTTAGCCTCCCTCCGCCATGTTTTCTTCTGGCCGGGATGGTTGCCATGGAGACCTTCAGGACAAGCAGTTTAAGCCTAGGCATGGAATTGCATGCTGAAATCGGGGAAATACAAAATCCTGTCTTCTAGGACCATTTCCTACAGGATGCCAGGCATTTCCTTTGCTGTGGTTCAGCGAGATCGGCTCAAAGACGTCAGACTTGGGGAAAGCTAAAGTCAACAGGCTTGTGCGTGCTCGCTCAACCATTTTTTTCCCAAATTCTAATGAGCAATGATGCTTTGATGAATACTGAAAGCCCAGATTATTTATTCCATCCTGTGATTCGTATTTCTGAGATGAGAAAAAAAAAATCTTCCTCATCTTGGCCACAAATTGAACAAGGAAAACTGAACCCTGCTTGAAAAAGTGGTGAATATGAATTAAGAGAAAAACACATTGTTTTATCAATAACCTGCTGCAAGGCTCTTGATTACAACTTCTTTTGTGTCAAGAAGACATCCGATTTTTTCTAATATCTCATTTAATTTTTCCTTTCATGCAAATTTGAAAGACATCAAAGATGTAAGGAAATGTCAAAAGATTAAGTTACAGTGTGAGAGCTTTAGCTCTCAGGACATAACCATTTACAGCTCATTATATGTATGTACTTTGAAACATTTAGTTTCATTCATCGATTCTCTATAAATCTGGAAATTCTAACAAAAAACATTAGGAATGACAATGATAGTTATAAAGTCTCCAACATTCTACAATTAGTGGCATTACTTTATGGTTTTGTTTGTTTATTTGTTATTTTTGTTACATTTACCTAGGGGCCTCCGTGGCTCAGTCGGTTAGCACGCTAGCACAGCGTAATGACCCAGGAATCTCTCACCAATGCGGTCGCTGTGAGTTCAAGTCCACCTAATGCTGGCTTCCTCTCCGGCCATACCTGGGAAGGTCAGTCAGCAACCTGTGGATGGTCGTGGGTTATCCCCGGGCCCTGCCATAATGCTGGTCGCCGTCGTATAAGTGAAATATTCTTGAGTACGGCGTAAAACACCAATCAAATAAATAAATAAATGAACATTTACCTACATTAATTACAATGCATTTCAGCCCGAAGTAGATCAGAAAAGACATATAGATTTCATCCTTCGCACAGCGATGAGTAGTTTATTCCAATTTTTACGGCACATTGTTTACAACAAGAAGTATGATGTTGTATCTTTACAGTCCAGTCGTTTTGGTTGGGTAATGGTATGCAGAATGTGTAACCAAATACGTTTCAAATCTAAGCAAAATTGCTTTCGGATTACAAGAAAAAAACCTGGGTGCTACACTGACAAGATTATGAGCTCTTCCAGGTCAGCAATCTTTAGCTGATGAAACATCTTTTTGTTTCTTTTTTTTTTTTCATTTGGAACTTAAAAAGTACTTTTTCTTCTGGATGATACAAATAAATTCACAATTATTCGTGAAGGCAAAAACGTACAATGAAGTTTTCCATTGGACAAATCACTACTCTATGTTATAATCATATTGACAAACGGGTGCTTGTAAAACATAAAGATCTCATAACGGACTCGTGGTTACCAAGCAACAACAGCTGCCACTGCTAGAAACTAGAGCTCCTCAAAAATTCCCTCAAAGGTTGTCGAGAGCTTAATCAATCAGATTCAAGGGTTGTTCAAAGATAATTTCACGAGTTTAAAGCCGCGAGTGTAAAAAAATCCAAGCGGCTGGGAGTTATCCGGTAGACCCAAATTATGACGGCTTCTAGTACAACAACGTGGATCAATGGCCCTCGAAAAGGTAGAGGGGACAAGAGTCAGGCTAAAAAGGGGGAGGTAATTTGGACGTGGCGATCGGTAAACAACTCGAGGAGAGAATGGAGAGTAAAACTTACCAGGTATCCAATGCTGGAGTGGGTACTGCCCTGTAAACACAGAAAAAATACACAGATGTCAGCACGAACATTGATCCACAGTGACGGGCAGGAGTGTGGAGGCAGAGAGGAAAGGACATGAGGGGTACCAAAGAATAGTCAAGAAGATCAATGATTTCCTCTTCAGTCACATCATATAAACTTAGTCCTTCCAATAATGCCCGGAAAATAATACCCTTCTGCATGGCTTATGTTAGCTGATGAATCTACAAACCCTTCAGAAGTCTGAAGAATGAGAAAGCACTTAGTTGCATGGAATCCCGAGGGCAAGTGTTAAGTTACATGTAGAGATAAAAGGGAATTAAGCCGTTGTTGGCTGAACGCAGTGACTGGTAAGCCTTCGATACCCAACTACCGACACTGAGCACGTATGTATACTTACATGTGTACAGTAAAACCCCCACAATTTCATGAAATCAACCACAAATGAATCCTTTGTGAGCGAACTCTCGCACACACTGGTAACTAGCTGGTGAAAAATCATGTGAATATGCATGTGATTTATTGTAAATCCCATAATTTTTTCACTAAAGAGCATAGATCTACATTATAGTACATGTGGTTGAATTAAATGGTCGCAGAAAAATTCACTGAAATCACGATTTTTGGGCAAATTTGACAAATTTATTTATTTATTAGATTGGTGTTTTATGCCGTACTCAAGAATATTTCACTTATACAACAGCGCCCAGCATTATGGTGGGTGGAAAACGGGCAGAGCCCGGGGGGAAACCCACGACCATCCGCAGGTTGCTGAGGAAGCCAGCATGAGCTGGACTTGAACTCACAGCGACCGCATTGGTGAGAGACTCATGGGTCATTACGCTGCGCTAGCACGCTAACCGACTGAGCCACGGAGGCCCCCAAATGTGACAAATACATAAGGCTTTAAACTTGTTTAAACATCTTGTTTTCATTTAAAGGGGGCCGGTGGGGGAAGGCCATGAGTTCTGCCCTGTTGTAGGAGGACATAACATAATCCAGACTACGCCGTATTGGAAATCGTTAGCAAGAGCAGTGGGCATGTGTGTACAAGACGTGTACTTATGAGAATTCATGAGCACAAGAGCTTCACAACTTCTCCACTTAATTGTTGGGTCGAATCTTTGGGCCTCTTTAACAGCCTCTTCATCAGCCCAAGCGAGGTAACCAGTAACTTCAAGGTTAACCAAGTTGCCTGGGCCCAGGTTAAGTGTCGAGTTAGCAAACTTCACACCATTTCCATCACATGAAGAGGATAACTGGACATAAAATATTGGTTACTTACGTCACTTAGCCGATCCCTGGAAGTGCTCCGCGACGGCCCGTTGGTCTGTGGAGTACCCTCAGATTGTGAACTGCAGTTCAGTTCCCGCGGTATCTTGTTGTTCAACGTTTGATTGGAATTCTGAAAAGATATGTGACACACCTTGAAATAATCGAAACATGAAAGCATAATAAAATCTATGTCATGTAATTCCCATGTCTATGATGTAAGATGCCCACCACCTTTTTCCGTCTGGGCTACAGAATATTCGCTCTCAGGGTTATTTTGCTGAAAAGCTGAAAGGAGTCCTGAAGAGGAAATACATGCAAAACTACAAATATATGTGGTAAGCAATTTTCATTTAATTTCTTGCAATATTACAAAAGCACTTTTTTTCCTTGTAAAATAAGTCATAAATATTGTCATTATTTACCAACATTCTTAATATTCTGTTCAGAGATATGCACCTAAGCTCACAAAAAGGTCACCTCTCCTTCTCAAAGGATTTAGAAATCACGGAACTTTTAGGGAAGTAAGAAGATACAATAAGCGTATCATGAATTGGGGTAGAGTTCAGGGCAGGAGAAAACTATCCTTGATGCAGCAGCAACAACAACAACACTGTCTGCTGTATCACCACTGTTCATTCCCTGCATACATGTAGGTTTTTTGGACTAAAGTTCACGTTTTCCCTGAACTGCAATTAATCAATTAATTCAGAGCTGGAAAAAAAAAAACACCAGCCCTATGTGTCAGAAAAAAGTAGAAACCATTAAGGGGATTTAACAAGATGAGGTGTTTTTAGGCCAATAGGCTGTTGAGCACACACATCACAGATTAATCATGGCAGACTACCCAGTAATCACTTGACAGAAGTAGGAAAAAATAACCAAACAGCATCCAATCTTGTCAACAATCATTGGTCCTGTCTAAATAAAAAAAACATCTGAGAAATGTAAAAAAAAAAAAAACATAAAAAGAAAAAAAGAAAAGAAATATAATGAAAGCCGTTCCGAGCAAAAACTTTAAAAAAAAACCCCTAACAAATGCAATCCCTTTCATTTACCACGTAACAAAAACAGAAGTTCATCTCAAGTTTTATCACACTAAATCTACAGCAATTCTGTTCACGCTGGTAGACTTTTCTGTTTACGAGTGATGCTTATATTCATTTTCGACGGCCAATACAGGCGTATTTTTTGGATACGTCATTAAAGGTGACGCCATAGCTCCATATCCTGACACATTACACACAAATTTTGTGATTCCAGTTAACCAACAAAGCCATCATAAAAAAAAAAAAGTAGCCACTCCAAACCGACATAAAACTGGTATCTTTATCTGGGGCGATATACTAGCAATATTCCTCATTCAAGATGAATAAGATTACCTCGGGAAGGGACTGTCTTCTTAAGAACCTATTTTATAATTCAAATTTAAATTCAAGAATCCTCCAATATGCAGTAGATGTACACTGCATCATGAGATTGCCATAGAACTGGTACTGGCCGATCAAAAACACATTAACTATCCCATCTTTTCAAAACTAAAGCCTACAACAAGCTTAGGGCTCATATTTATCAAATGTCTTGAAGATTTAAATCAAAAATTCAAAATACAGCTACAATTAAAATATTCAGCTCTATGAAGTTGGAAATTTGTACATTGTTTCTTTACTACAGCCACAATTTGAGTTCTTTCCTGAATTTGGCTTTTACAGCACTTGCAATTTATGACTTAACTCTTAAATTTCTTGACACATACAGGCCCAGGTGAACATTTTCTGAATGCAAATAATATTCAGTCTGTCTACACTGATTATAGTCTACAATCTCAGAGGACTCTTAGAAATCGTCAGTTGACCGAGAACTGAAAAAACCTTGTAGGAAATGATTTAAAATCTTATCTAAGCCCGATTTTAAAGGTACTCATTTTGTATGTGTGCATATATGGTGACATACTCCCATTGTAAAAGAAAAGTTTTCAAGCAATTTGTCTTAAGAGCATAAAGTTCAAAGGCATAAAGCATGTACAAAAAAAAAAAGGGGGTTGTCTGCTACAGGTATTCAAAATGGTCACGTGCATATTGGAATAAAAGGATCCCATGCCATTCCATCAAAGTTTGATTCTAAAATTATAAATTAAAAACATTCATACCCAGCTGCATAATCACGCTGTGTAGAACGTTTTCCCAATTTAATATCTTGTATACTCCGTTGTCTCCCGTAACTCTCACGTTAAATGGAATAATGAACTCCTCACATGGTGGCTTTTATCTTTAGATGTGTGGTATCATACAATGTTATCATAGACATTAGACGGGAAACAAAATTGTAGGATTGAAAAATTGGCTGCTTAGCAGGCATTAATCCTTCAGTAAGAACTCTGAGCTTTCCAACTGTACACCAAGACGCACTAGCTTCCACTACATCGCCACTGGACCCAGCGTAACATCCCATCCTTAACGAATAGCCAAGCCATGAGCAGAAGGGGATCAGCTTTTAAGGCCAACCGTGCTGACGAAGGTGCCAGTCCGGAACAGCCATGCATTAAACGCAATCTAATTCTCAGTTCAGCCGAGATTCCTGTAGCTTTTATCAAATTTAAATGCGGCGTGTTTGTTGATATCGCTGGGATCGATACCGGCTCACCAATTCTGTCAAATGTGACGTTGGCGGAATTTATCGGGTTCCCTTGGGACAGGGTTTGTATGGGAGCAGATTCAATCAGCATGAAATATCGACGCACAGCGTTTTCTCGGCGGATAGCCCCCGGGCCCATGATCGATGAACAGTTATTGTGCCAAGTGTAAAAAGCAACAAATCTTTCGCTTTGGGAGATAAGCGACGACTTGTTTGAAGATGTCCAATTTCACCGATGTTATTACATTAGCATCGGGGGAAAATATGAAAAGGGACACACAGGAGATAGCTTCGCATCAAAAGGTTTCCATGGCAACCCAATCGTGCCCTATGGGGAAATGATGATCAATTTGTGGCCCAGTGGTCTCCGTTTTTGAACTATTATTCCATAAAACCAGCATAATGGTTGCCTGTCGACAAGGGAGAGCATTGATATGCAAGCGGATGTTCAGCGAGCAATGAAGAATCCAAGAGGCCATGTTTACAACGAGCCATCAAGCCACGGCTCTTGTATACGCTTTAATCATTGAACTACGCAAATCTCCTCCGTGTTCAAGTTACTGAGTACATCACCGACGGATTGAAGACTTGTTGAACTTGTGTCAGCACTGACAATTTTTTTGCAACAAACCCAGGATAACCAAACAATGGAAATTAAGGTACAAGTATTGTGCACCATAAATCATCTGCTATACTTAGTTATTCTGCTATCCTTTAATACATGCACACGTAAATACCCACAGGTAGAATGGCAATCTCCCTAGGCAGATGGCATATAGCAAAAGTAAATGAAATGACATGTATCAACAAAATATTGAAAACACGTATTGTAAGTTGATTTCCTTCAATACATGGAAACAGGAAAATCTGTCAAAACATTGCTTTAAGCCATTTTACTTAACCATCACAAATAAACCGTTCTTATTGGTCAGAAATGAAATGTAATTCTGTCTAGCGTATTGCGATTGTGTGCCGTATTTCATCATCACAATACATTTGGGCATCCATCTGACCACTGTTTTATTTATTTATTTATTTATTTGATTGGTGTTTTACGCCGTACTCAAGACTATTTCACTTATACAACGGCGGCCAGCATTATGGTGGGAGGAAACCGGGCAGAGCCCGGGGGAAACCCACGACCAATGACCACTGTTTTATGTCGATGTCTAAGAGCACTGATCTTGTACAAATGAAGTCCTGTTTCTTTGCGAAAGGAAACAGTTAACCTTTACAACAGAAGCCGAGATTTATTCATGTTTCAAACAAAAACTCTGCCAATTGGATCCTACATGAGATAATCCTTTGTTAAGCATAAACAAGAATAATGCCACCATGCTAATACAAAGCCATTAGCAAAAGGTTAAAGATGTAACAGGAACAAGGCTCCAAACAACAAATGGGAATTTGTCTGCTCTGAAAGGTCTGAGTCAATTAACTTGGAAAACTCTGAGGTAATTCATTATGTCTCCGTGGCCAAAGCCATAAATAAACAATTGTTGCACACTAAAACACGACGATAGACTAAGACTTAAAATGAACTCCTTCATGCCTGTGACCTATTCAAATTGTATTAAAAAGTGATTTAAACCATGTTGAAAAGTGTTCGTCAAAAACTGGTAGATCACAGCATACCTGTTGAACACTTAAAGCCACTTTTCTTCTTTCTATTTTACCATCCATTTTTGATATACAAATATTTTTCGCAAGTCAATAAGCGGGCGACCTTGCTCATGCAGACATTTGCACAGTTTGACATTCGTTCGAAACTAATTCACACTGACCAGTCTGGCATGTCTATTATCAGTTACCTGCCAAAGATCGGATGTTTACTTCTGAGCACTCTCCATCCACAAATTGTCCACCACCATCCAGGTGAAAAATTTTTGAATATGGTCTTGCGCAACAATCAAATAAAAAATATAACAGAGTACACATTTTCCCCATATTCTCATTAATCCTCGTTAAAGACAGCCTTGAATCATGGAATGATCAGACGCCCACACCCCCTTTGTGCCACAATGGGCACACTATTTAACAAAGCTCATAATACCTACCATGTGCTCACTTTGATCCAAACCAATTACAGGTAATTCACCACTGAGTTTATTGATTTCCTTATTTCAAAGTTCTCATTAGAGTGACTAAGAATATCCAAGGTTTACTGAAACCTGGTGTAATTCTCATTACTCTCTGATCAACGTTACAGTGTGTGCAAAGTTTCCAAATGTCTGTTAGCAGACTCCATTACCCGAATTCCTTGATCTTTTTGCATATGAAAGAGCAACCTTTAGTGCAATTTATGCACATTTTTAATTTGATTTTGCAGACAAAACTTCCCTGATTGGATTGGCCAATTCCATGGCTTCACAAAAAGAATAATGCCTTCATAATATGCTTGAATGAACACCTTGCAAACATGCAAAGAGGATGAAGAATCTCAGCCTAAACTCCGACTAAGTTTTTAACAGTGTACTCCACTCAAATGTGAATTACTGTTATTTTCATTGTTAAGAGTTGATGAAAATTAAGAGCAAATTAAGTTCAAATGTAAGTACATACCACAAATTAAGGCTCTGGTTGACTTTCTGATCCTGGATCTTCAGGAATATATGATTTAGTATTTCAGGTTATCCCGCCTCGTTAATACAATTATTTAAAGTACTGGTATTACAGCCAATTTCGGATTAAGTTATTCAACATGATCAACTGCCACAAGTGACCCTGAAGCCTTGCCCTATGATTTGATAGATTTATTTACTTATTTGACTGGTGTTTTACGCCGTACTCAAGAATATTTCACTTATATGACCGCTGCCAGCGTTATGGCGGGAGGAAACCGGGCAGAGCCAGGGGAAACTCACGGCCATCCGAAGGCTGCTGGCATGCCCTCCCATATACGGCCAGAGAGGAAGCCAGCATGAGCTGGACTTGAAGTCAGAGCGACCACATTAGTGAGAGGCTACTGGGTCATTACGCCACACTGGTGTGCTAATCCCCTGGTGCTAACCCCCTGGCCAAGGAAGCCCCCTTGCCCTAGGACAATAAACACTGCTTATAAAGACAGATATAAATATAAATGTCTGAGAGTGGATCATGTGACCATTTTGCATCCGTCCAGACCAAGGCTGGAAGTGGTCGGAATGGGCAGACGGCAGGCCATGTATCATCTGTCTGCTAGTCTTCAGGATGCTCCAGACCCCTTCCTGTTTCCTCAGCAGGCACTCAATTTCCAATCTTAATCCAAAGAAAAGGGTCCCTCAACAATGCCCCTGAGGGAGAGGGAATGTGACATAAGTCATCCATAGGTGGCCTTAACTCTAAAAGGTCGTTTCTATGGTGATGAGATTTCAAATAACTGGGTTGTCAGGTTCCTCAAACGCTCCAATCTGTCATCATGACTGCGTGAAGCCAGGACAAGCTGGAGTACAGATGCCACCCAAAGATCGACCATACCAGACAGTGCTACTTGTATTTGGAAAATGCTGCTTGAAAAATGAGTATCATCATCGACAAAACCCATTCACAAATGAAAATTTATAAAAATCTTTCTTGTAATATTCAATTTCATTTTTAAAAGGATGTCTACAGGCCTGGTCACACCAAAATTTGGATTAGTTAAGATAACTCCTGAGTGAAAATCTACGGGTAACCATCACAGAACTTGGGATACTGATCGCATGATAAGTCATTTTGGATCTTGATCAATCTGATATACTTGATCAATATATCACCAGTGATCGTCAGATGGTCTGAGTGCTTGTAGGTGGGTTCTGGGCATGCATAAAAACCAGCTACACAATGCAGATATACACAACACAGGCCAATCTTGATTATGTCAATCTTCATTAATTGTCTACAGATTTTTGTTACAGAGTGTCTCTGATTTCATGCAATCATGTGACTACCATGGATAAAACAAAACAAAACAGACATCTGCATTCGATTGGTCAGTTTTAGAGTGATTGCAAACAATTTTTGGAAATTTAATTGAGTAAATCAGCTGTGACTGACCACGATCAAAAGATCATGACCAATCGCAGAGGTTAATATACGTAGGTAGTCCTACCTCCAGTGTGATCGTGGCTTTACCAAAACATTTTTATAACCTTGTGACGTCTCATCCTAGCTGACATCTGCAAATTAGTACACTAGTATCGCTTATAATTCTATTTAATTTGGTCCCATCAAAATTCCTATTGACAGACTGGATTTGAGAACTTTCAAAGTATCATGTTTTAAAACAAATCTCCGATAGATTTTGTAAACGCTAATCTCCGTTTTACTTATTATTCACCCGCCAGTTTAAATTAAAAGCACCCATACAACGTTCCTCTAAGAACTGAAGTGGCAGAAATCACAAAAAAAACAATCTGTCTCATGTATTTGTATGTAACCAACTAGTTTGATTCTACTTGTGCAATTTGATTTTGACACTGAATTGTACAGAGGGCTTTGAAAAACGACTTCTAAACACTCACTCAAAGAGGTGGCACTGAAACTGGTTTTGCATTTTAAAGTCTTAACAATGAAGATATTTGCTCCACTGGCCCACACGTTTAATGGCAAGATTCAAACAAATGCCCCTTCAGCCAAAGACATAACTTTGATCTTTATGCAGTTAATTTTCAGCCACTGATTTTTTTTTTCTTTCAAATATACTGCACGATACAGAGGGCACATTGAGACCCGTTCAATTCCGAACTTCCATTTAAATGTGATGCTTAACATCTTGCAAATGAGCTAGAGCGGTTTACTTGGTAGAAAAAATACACAGGAATGCTGTAGAACCTTCAAAACTGTTTGATTCTCTTTTATGAGAAACAAAAACACTCACAGGTTAATCAGTTAAACCTAATGGCTCTACCAACCAAGTCCTTAAATGAAATTTAAAAGGCCTCATATAGATGAAAGGAACATTTTTACTCATACAAGAACGACACAGTGCTCTATTCTCAATTTATTCGTGGACAAAATCAGTGCAAGGGCTTCTTGCTTAAATTAAAACTTGTCGATATACACTGTACTGTTTTTGTATTGTAACCGAAGAGGCTGGTAAATGGAGTAGCTGATAGTTATAATACACAATTGCTTGCTTTTCAATGAAGTACCTGCTGAAATTATGGTCCACTCATGGTCATCTCAGAAGGAAGGGAGATTACGCGAAGGGAGAATACTAAGCAATTCAATGTTACAAGCATATGCATACATGTTCAGACACTCACACTTTATTGAAGCACAGAGTGCTCTGTATGACTGTCCACGTCAACAGAACATGAGGAATTACTCCCCTTGACTCTACTTCTCCTTACATTTTGCTGTGGAAAGGATGGAAACCCAGTGTAAATCCGTAACATGATATTTCCACTATAAGCCAATGTAAAAAATTAGAACTATCAGAACTATAAAAACATTCATATGTCATCACGACAAACTTTTTTACTATACTGTGACGCACGAGGAAATCTGTATAGCTATGATTGCTTAATTTCATGTGATTAACTGAATTTTACAAGATTTTTTATTACCAACTAATCATCCTATTACTTGCAGGGCAATTAGTCGGTGAAAAATTCCAGGAAATTACGCGATATTTTACTTCCTGTATTTTTATTTTTTTTGGTTTTTTTTTTTTTTGCATGTATCTTAGCTATTGGCTGGTGCAAATTCAGTTTCAATGAACTGTGATAGCTAATGCACATGTACAGGTAAATGTGATGAAATAGGTCAATATGATGAAATAGGTCAATATGAATTTATTACTACAGTTAACGAATAATTATAATATGTACCGGTGTATTACAGAAAATTCTATATTGTGTAGGAAACCGACCAATTGGAAAAATAAAATATTTCATCTCAAAATGACTGCAATAAATACAAGTACCTTTCAACTAAAAAAAAAATTGTGCATACAGTGTATTGCTACAAGGGTAATATATTCAAAGACACCCCTATCCTTAATACATTATGTCCTGAACACAAGCAATACCACATATCAAAAGCATGTTAATAACACCTGGTTTCAACATAAATAATGATGAACAACTTCTCTTGCAAGAAAAAAAAGTTTTGAAGTGCAAAAAAGTGCTATGTCAATATTATCTCCCCGTTTTGAGAGTTCCTGCAAGCCTTGTAAATACACTGTACTTGTATTCCTCTCTGAAGCGTCAAAATGAGAAGTGCTATATAGCTGGCAGACAAGGAATGCATTCAGCAGACCTGCCCATTACCATCATGAGTGACACAAAGCCACCAGCTGAGATGCCTTGTATAACTGTTATTTGACCTGCAACTCATTCATGGACTACAAATTTAAACTTTGATATGGAAATCGTGCCTGGTACATCCACTGTCTATATCCTGGCATCATTGAAAACTGATGACCCTTTCTCTCTTGTGTGTTACTGGCTTTATTTCCTATTTGTATAATTTCTTACATACCTTTGTCTTTGGGAGCTAGTGTCAAACATTGTTTTGGAAATGGATCTTGCAATTATCAACTTGAAACGGAACGCCCTTTACAGACAAAGAATGTCAGACATGACTCTTACATCTGATCAGGCTGTAAATGTATGGGTATGTCACACATTTCTGGCATCTTCAGGGATCTATGTAAGCAACTTAAGGCTTCTTCTCAACGCATACTCTGTAATACGCATCCATGTATTATGCTGCTGTATCTATTACAGGTATCACATATTTAAACTGTGTCCAAATAGAATTTTTCCTTTTCAGCAGATGAATATGTCAATAGTACAAAATATGTACAATAGTTGACAAAATGTACATCAAGACTGCCGGAAACGTGAGGATTTTCCTTCCCGTCCATTCTTTAATATATTCATCATGGTGTGTCATGTATTACAACCAAAATAACCCATACTTTCAATGGTATCCCAAAAAAGTATTTCTGTTTATTGCTGATTACTATGTCAATACTAGCCGTGGGCCTCATGTAGCTCACCCACAAAGATGTACACTTATAGATTTGTGGTATACATGCACATAAATTGGACATAAAGCAGTCAGCCCCGCGGACTTGAACACCTTATTCTTTCAGTAATATACAGACCAATTTCCTCTCACTGCTAAGAAGGTAACCACTGTCCATAATTTATCTTCATTTAAAACAAATCTAGCCTCAGCTGGGAGGTGGAGGGAAGATAACAGTTCGTGACAATCTCAGGCATTCTTTCACTGTGGGAGGGGAAAAAAAATGGGCCAAACGTACCGGGCCCTTTTTTATATTTCATTACTATGGACCTCATAAAATTCACAGCATCACCTGAAAATTTTACGGCTGTGCAGCCAAATACGTCTGTAGGAGGAGCCTTCAGCATTGTTGTAAACTACTCATCCAATAAAAATTTTCAAGGGCTGATATCTTAGGAAAAGTTAAAGTTCCACAGCTTTCAAAGTTTTGCACAACTTCCTTATATACACGTATTTGTTGATGATGAAGATTTCGTTTCTTTTTTTTTTTTCTTTTTTTTTTTTGATTGTTTTATGCCATACTCAAAAATATTTCACTTAAACGACCCCCCCACCCCCCCAGCATTATGCATTATGGTGAGAGGAAACCCAGCAGAGCCTAGGGCTAATGATAAGAATCAGAACAGGAAGTCTGTCAGTCCAAACCTCAGAATCCTCCAGGAATGGCTCATTAAATGTGTAATAACTAAAATCCTTGTGATCTGTGATGGGTTGTTGGAAACTCGCCTTCAAACAAGATCAATGTATATCCCACGTATCAGTTTATCCAGAAACTAAAATGGCGGCCATGACAATCATGTCATAGGCCAGGTTATGCTATTATACATTGTATGCCCTTTGCCTGACTGTCTGCTTAGGATAATAACTCATTTTCATCTATACCACTAGGTACATACAGAAACCATTTCTGACTCTCACATTCTCAGTGTTGCACTTGAATCTGGCGTTACATTATTGCAGATCTACACATAATGTAGATGTATGCTTGTAGCTTTATCACTCATCCAATCGATCAGCATCAATTCTCTATTTCCTAAGGAACCAGGTATAAATATAGACACTGGGGGAAAGCTCTTAAAAACAAAGAAAGTTATATGTTCCTCTTCTCATAAAGAAGACCTTGCTTAAACTCCTTTTTAAACATTAATCGTCAGAAGAAAAAAAAACACCCTTGAGGCATGGAATATAAAAGATTGCCTTGGAATCCTGCAAAACAATAATGTCTTCTCTCTGAGAGAAGAGATTCTCTTTAAGCCCCCATAGGAAAGCCTGGGGATGCAGTTGGGCTTACAAGGACTCTGAAAATCACATACATCTGACATAATGAAGGCTAACAGAAGAGCCTCTTGGAGACCCACCATCATAAAAGGCTTGGTCAACATCAGAGAATATATCCCAGCTGTCTATTCCATCGCACAAAGCTTGAATATGGAGGACACACAGACTTGGGAAGATTTCCCTGACAGGGATTCATTTTTCACAGACTCCTAAAAACGTTTCCTACTGGCATTTGCACAGAAAGCCTTTGTGCGCTCATATATGTATCTAAAGCCAGAGATCTCTAGAGCTCAATTGGTCTTATATTTCAACAGCACAACATGTATTTGCAAATACATCGGATTCAATGTTATTATACAGTAACCTAAAAGACATTAATGCATGGAGAAAGTTTGCTTATTGACATATATACATACAGTACAGGTTGCAACTGGACATACATGTATCAAAAACAAATACAAAAGTTTTTTTTTTTCCTATTGAGAAAACTGGATTCTCAGAATTTCGAAAATCATATCATCCCGAAACTAAAATAGCCCTGCAAATCTAAATCTCCTTGTTCATGTTTTGGTCTCTCCAGCCACCCATACCGTACCATACCGAGAAGTCAACTAAGAGCATTCCTTACGGTGAGACACAAAACCTGGCACAGGGAATGACCAATGTTCCTGTGATAAGCCTGAGATGTTAACAGCCTAGTCTTGTTTTGGTCAACACTTTGAGATAATCAGTCTTGATAATAGCTTAGGAACAAAACTATGACCCTCAGTGGCCACACAGGCCTATGTACAGGTGTACACATGCCAAAAGGCAGCTATAGGAATGCAGGGAACAGAATCCTTTCCAATAAAATCAACTGAAATTTCCTCTACTGTCTTTTCTCCATTTTGGCTAAAGTTTAGACATTTTGAAAACATTGATTTTTCTTAAAAATCAGCTGAAAATTCTTATCCCTGTGAATATCTACCCATAATGTGTACAAACAAAACACTGCAATATGCTTCTTGATTCAAATAAGAAATTATATGACCATATTTCAGAGAAAAGACAGTTAAGTCACTCTGCAACACCTCAAACCAAAAGCCCCCTCTTAAATCATCATATTGCAGCAATATTAAGGCTTTCCAGAGCACAAGACAGGTGTGTGGACCGCATCTATGAAACTCAAGCAGACTTCGACAGTGATACATGTAGTTCAACACACCAGAAAACATAGTACACACCCACGAACACTGATAAGAGTACAAGGCCATTGGTGGTGGCCAACCATTTCACTCTCCCATTTTCCACTTCCATTCATCTACATAAACCCTAACGCCATGTGATAGGAAGTTTCAACAGTTCCTGACTTACCCCCAAAATGTTGAATCACATTCTAAAACATAAGGCTGAATCACATTTAGACGTCTAGTGATGTGGGTAAAGTCTTGCCAAGGGTACATCCAGAGGCACATTCTTCTGATGTAGTTATCATTTCTGCGCAAAGCACAGAGTGTTCAGCATGCCGGTGTTCGTGGGATACCCATGATGGGGTTGCCATGTGGCGCGATCCTGCAGGGGGTTAGCACCTTATCTCAATGATTCAATCAACACATTGCCTGGCCAACTAGCACCTCCAGGCAATGAAACTATTTCCAATACGGCATCTCTTCAATCACAAGTCTTTGATATCAGTGCAGGCTGGCTAGGGCTAGGCCTTGGGGCATACCGAGAACACAGGCAGGCTTAACCAGGATCGTCAGCTTGTAAACTCTATTATCTTTGCCCACGGTGTGTTTAACACATACCTCAAATTTCAAAGTAGGCTCGCATGTAAACCCTATACAACACACCCTGCTGAGAGGGACAAGCTTTTGCCAAGGGAGATTATCCAATCTGTGATTTATCTGCCAATCCACGGTATCAACCGTGAAGGAAGACGTCTCCACAGGCTGAGGACAACTGAGCACAATGGGATCAACTCAAGACGTAAGTGATGTCCACAGCTTTCAATTTATACCTTAGATTTATGCACACATCCTTCTTGCAAATCTAGCTTTGGTGCAACAGCAACAAACGCTCAGGCTGAGATTATTGTGCTCTTATACAGACATTGGCAAAGGACTGACAGAGTCTTCTCCCAGGAAAGCCAGACTTTGTGTACCAACGATTGTCAGAATGTCTGTGCAAATTTTTTCTGAGATTTTTTTTTGCTTTAAGCATGTCAAGAAGAAAGATCATTTAAATCTCTGTCCCTAGAATTTGATTTCCTTATTACATAATACAGGGAAAATACCGGACCTGGACAATTCGTGAATTCATCCAAACCAGCAGCTGCAAAACAAGAATTATTAAAAGTGCACCTCAACCTATAGCAATGGCCTGACAAAAACATATTTATTATTTAGGTTAATGGCTGACTAAAACATGGAGCTTTGGTAGCTTAGCAAGATATGGTACAAATGCCTGGAAGATATCTTTGCCATCAACACCAATAGTCTCCATATGCAGTATACTACTGAAGTGAAGTTTTTAAAAATTTTACTATCCTAATTCTTCTAATTTTTGGGACACCTGGTCTTCTGTTTTCAGCCAAAATGATTGTAATTGTAACTGAAATATTTAGTTTCTTCTTTTTTTTTATCAAATAGTGAATCTAATGAATATCATATTAATATCTTTACTTTTCAAAAAAAACTGGTAGAGAAATGTAATTCTTTGCCTTAGGCACCACTAATGTCTGTCCTATAAATTACAAGAATCAGGGTAAATGAATCTGTTTAATTTTGATAATTCTTCACTGATTTTAACAAATTACAACAACTTGCGAAATGATTGTTCTTCCCTACCTTGCACAGCAAATGAACCATGACCAAGATCGCATGGTCAGTAGTTGGATCATTCACGCTCTGTACATCCCACAACAAACTTACGTGTACACAACCATTTTGTGGGAAGTATATGGTGAACATTTGTCTCTACGAAAGCAACAGTCCCTCTGGTGACCAGCCATTTCCAAGACATCTAACTTGTTCAAGAATAAAAACATTTTTGACAATCTTCATATCCTGCCGCTTTGAGCCAGCCACATGCTTTCAGCAAAGCCGCACGGGTATGATCACTGATCCGTGAAAAGTCAATGCAATGTTCAACGTAATGAGACCAAACAGGACTCGGTCTTACAGGAGATATGCAGGAGATTCAACAGCTGTTGTTGGGACAACGAGCCACAAGGCACGCTAACCCTTCCAAATATTTACCTTCCTCAACTCCTGCACAATCAACTGTTTGCATTGTTGCAGACAAAAACCCTTATGCAAATGTAGTTTGATTGCCTTCATGTTCACCTTTCTTTGAAGAAAACAAATCACAAAAAGATATAAATATTGCTCTGTTGTCATTCAAAGATGACCTGGAATCTTCCAAATCGATCATTTCCCTTACCAAATTTGACCTTGCAGTGCCCTTGAAAAGTCAACCCATTTTTAATGAAGAAATCTATGTGTCAATTTAAATCACATTTGACTGCATTTATAATATGGTCACAATAATGCAACTAATGTGAAATTTCTTGCCCTAAAAAGGGCCAAAAGAGCACGACAGGATAATGTCACATGGTAATGTCATAAGGCACATAAACTCAACTCCAAGAGAGTTGGTAAAATTTGTGCGTCGTGTAAATCTATTTTCCATGCTTTCACTTTTGGTTCAATTCCTTTTTATTCTTATTCTCTACAGGTCTTGAATCCATGACAGATTCTTGGATAAACTGCTGAACTGTTCATCCTGTGAAAGGAATGCCAACCAGATCTTGTCAACAACTGCAATACACTCGATTCAAATGTACACAAATGACAAATGGCATACTGTCACAAAAACTATTGAGAGTCCAGACATGTACCTTGTGCAACAATGCTGTATTCCCTACCACCATTCAGTATATCGCTTACCTTCATTAGCACAAAGGTACAAGTCCCTTCCATTTTGTCCTCTCCAGTAAGACGCAGACAGGAGAGAGAAATGGAACGCCTTCACTTGAGTAGTGACAGTACAGTGTGAGGAGAGGAGCAGACCCCAAGCGTGGCCTGTCCTTTTTATTAATTAGAAAGCTTAGGCAATTACGGCGAGAGCCTCTTACTGGGTCAAGATAATGGATAGGATATTGATCCATGTCTGTGTTTAGCTCCTTAGGGCCTCGGTGGTTGCCCAAGGCGCCGTGCGCGGAGTGGCATTTCCTCTGCGCCTCCACCAAAAGGAATTGTCTCACAGAGGCAGACGACGGTTTGTCTAACCTTCGTACGCTGCTCGGCAGATTACCACATCTATGTCTGATCATCAGTCACTTGGGGCGGTCGGGGAAAACAGATTAACCTGCCCAACCTGGAAGAGGCCCACAGGTCCCTATGGTGTTTTAGTCATCTGCTCAAGCGACACGATGAGGTCATTAAAAAGTTGTGTATCAGACGTAAATAACAAAATATACATACTAACAAGTACATGTATTTAAGGCTTTTGCATCAATACCAAGACAAAAATGTGGTAATCACAAGGGGAGGATCTTGGAGCAATTCCATCCAGATCCAAAATCCAAAAAGGACAGAGAAAAAAAAGAAAAAAGAATCATCCTATATACTACTACACAGAAACAGCATTGCAAAATAAAGCCAATAAGGATTAACAAAATAAAATAAACAACTCATTTCAATGATTTAAATCACTCTATTATGAATGTGATTTGTCCTGTAATTAGTGTTAAATGCCAAGATTCAGCCACTGAATTTTGTGATGCTTGAATTGGAAATTACATGTACATATAGTTACCTTGTATAAAGCCTTCATCAACAGTCAAATGATCAAGATACATGAGGAGAGTAGAACACATCCCTGATCGAAAAAAAAGCTCAAATTTACAGAGATTAGATCATTTTTTCAGTAGAAATTATAAACAGTCACATCAGCTGAGGCCTAAGAAGTGCCTATAATCTGGAAGCATCCCTTTCTTCAACTTGACTGCACTCTAGCACCTCTCAGTCTGTGATCAGGCTGGCAATCCACCATTTCACCCAAGACTCCTCATGGTTTATCTGGCCGATCTTGACCCAGATAAAACACACTCTGCTCACAGCTATTATTACACTGTCTAGCTTTCCTGGAACAAAGGTGTTTAATATCATAAAGTCTGCTTTCCCAGCGGAGAAATAACCTCCGCGGACATCAGCAAAGATCAATTACGCTTTTTCATCGGACAAGATGGCGGCTCCCTGTGGAATGGTTTCCGGAAAAGTCCATTATTGGGTGTAAAAATGCTGGTTGTGGGCATCATCAAGAGGCTAAGAACTGAAGACAATTTCCTACGAGCCAGTCTCTGGGAGGAAACAATAAACCATCATCTAAGGAGTCTACTCATTCCTCAGGGTCACCAGGACAACACCAGCAACAAATTTCTCAACATCGAAGGCTAAATTTTACACTTGACCCAGGATCCATATTAACTTACTGCAAGAATGACTGATGGTATCCCTGATTATCACATAATTTTTTTTTTATAGGACTTCTTTAAAACTACCATTATTTGAATGTCAAAGAACTTCTTCAGGTCCTTTGCAATTCTCTCTTCTCACTATACTCATTTGTGTTAAGGGAATATGTTTTACAAGAAGGACTTTTATAAGTAATGTAACAAACCATTAGTGAAGCAGCTTTCATGATTTCCTTATACATACACATGTATCGCACAAATGATGCCTTGTGAAAGGTTGGTCTCAGTGCCAAAGTGCTTACAGGGCTTCCTCACAAGAGCACTGTGCTGAAGACATAATACAACAAATATATCCCACCTAAATACCGGGTGTTGACACCAGTACTTGGCCTGTTGCCTTACCCGGAGTGGCAAGTCAAAGCTACACTAGGTAATTCTTAACCAATGACTGACGTCTAACATATTGCGATTAACATCTCAACATATTGGTTTACCTAATTCTGCTTAAGCCATGGTGCTAGAGGGCTTGTTAATTTGCTATCATTACAGCATTTTACATGAAAAGTTGGAATAAAACTCGCATCGAAATAAACTGACAAGAGGTCATATTTCACTGGTTAGGAGCAACCAATTGTCAACTGTCTTTACTGCTATAGTTTTACTCTCTATGCTGCATTATATGTCAAGAAACAGTGCTAAAATGATATGGGGCCTTCGTGGCCGAGGAGTTAGCACGCCAGTGCAGTGCAATGACCTGGGAGCCTTCCACCAATGCATTGCCGGGAGACCAAGTCCAGCTCATGTTGGTTTCCTAACATAAAACACCAATCAAATAGATAAATAAATAAATAAATAAATAGAACGATATACAAAACCTGTATGACACCCAGATTGATTTTATCAGCATCAAGAAGTAGAAGGTTTTAAATGATCTCCTGCAAGTATAACATGCCACAGTACGCTTTCATACAGCAAAAGCTTGTCTCATTAGCTAAAACATACCTGAAATTTTATCCGCAGTGACTGTCAGGGTCACAAATAACAGCTTGCTTGAGAAAAAAGTCGAAAATTAATAGTACAAGTCTAACAGTTTTCCTCAGTTATTCTTCATCAAGACAACATGTCTACAGTGTGATGGTCAAAACAACTGAACTACAGTCTAAGCATTGCTAGTCCTTCACAGAATTACAATCTTATAGCAGAATCATAATATGAAATTTTCCTTCATATCAGCCAATCAAATTCCAGGTTTTAATGCCGTCAGTGGAAAGGGCTTTGTGATGATCACTTTGCATTTACCGGATAATTATCATATTCTTGTAAACACTCAAAGCAGGTACACTGTTGAGGTTAAGCTGTGTTGAAGTTGCAATAGCCATTAAGGTAATTCTTTTTGTCCCAACAGTTGTCAGAGAAAACAATTATGCTTTTAAACATTCAGCACTGTTCACAGATTCTAAAGCAATAAAGCAACAAAGATGCAATTTACTCTCCATGCCTATATAACGAAATCGTAATCAATAAAAACAAGCCCGGATTATTTTTCCGTCAGCCTTTCTGACAGAAAGTTTTCCCTGTCGCTAATGCATCCGAAGAGTTCAATAAACTGCATTCAAGCCTTGTATAAATGGAACCAAACAAGGATACTACTGAACAAAGATTATATATTAAACAGAGTTGTGATGTGCATTATGTGGACACTGATATGAACTGTCATCTGAACAACACAAAACCTGATGCAAATCCTATTCACTGTTTAATCCCTGGGCAGTTTGACAGGGCAGGGTAAGTGGTAAGTACAATCAAGGCTGAAATAATGGCTTTACTTGGTTGACAAATGTCAACTCCGCCAGGTAAATTAGTGTACAAACAGGTCAACAGGCGAATGAGCGTCAGATAATCCCTGCGATCTCACCTTTAGCAGGTAAGACCATTGATTCCTTGTGAAATCACCCAGCTTTTAAATGCTCTGTCCACAAAAGCCTTCCTATGTCACCAACACTATATCAAATTGCTTTTAATTGCTTCTAATTTCCTGGGACAGACAGAGGCCCTGGGGGCTGCAGTCAGCCCAAAAGGACAACAGATCAATGTGGGTGAACAAAGCAGGTGGAGGACAGGAGTAAAACCTTTAGCAGCCTGGGCCCCTTAAGAGCTCTTCAGGTAGGGGACTGTCAGGAAGAGAGGAGAGTCGTCGGATGAGCGGTATTGACCTTCTGTAAAGCCAATATTATTCCCTGGCTGTTGTATGGGACACTTCAAGTATTGGCGCATGGGAGCAGGCCTCACGATTGTTATCCGTCAAGAACTTCTGGTTGTTTTGGTGAAATCTAATTCTGTTGCGGACAGACAGGAAGGCCTGTCAAGTCGTGGACAAATACAGGGGACCTCATCAGAGCTATTATGGAGTTTTTCACCTGACTGTCATTGAGATAGAGACAAACACAAGCACACCTAGTCCTCTGTGATGTCCCATCAAATCCGCCTCGCTACTAATAATTGAACAGTGAAGCCTATTAGTTGTTCATGCTACTCTGTATTAGTCCGGCTATTTACTTTGTTAGCAACAGAACTTCCAGTCGCTTAGCACGCCTGATCGTCCGCAACTGCTGAGTGGAAAATATGGTCGAGTAATCCGAATGGTTATTGTGATACCGCCATCGACCCGGCGTTCCCTGTGGCACATTAGCCCGTAAAAGTACCAATCTACGATGGCAATTGTTCTCTCCTCCTATCAAATTTCTTGCCTGTATCCCAAGCAGAGAATGATGCCATTGTGATGGAAATAACAATCAAACATCACGCTAAATTAAAGAATTGCTGAGGCAAAGGAAACTCACAATGGAAGTCAAATATTGGTCAAATGCATAAAAACGTCACTTCAATCAGATGTTAGTGTTTGATAAGCTGGTGACATAGCTAATATGCAGTTATCTGCTGGTTTCACTGATCAGAGAATATAAGTCTAGCACATCACAAAGCAATTCTAAATGCCATAAAAAAGTGACAAGACACAATTGCTGGGACTTGAGAGGGAAGGGAAGCATGTATATGTGGAGCCGGTTTGTTAACAAAAAAATGAAAGACTCCCACATGCTTTCCTGTCCGTGAAAGCATTAGAGGCATTGTAGTTATCTGAACAAATATCTGCTGGGACATGAAAGCATTGTGACAATATGACAAATGAGCCGAAAGAAACAAGCGAACAGTATTTGTTTAATAATGAAGTGCCTCCTAACTTTAAGCAAGGCCATTATAGTTCATGGTTCCATGGAACTTTGCCACAATAAATAATGCAGCCAAACAAATTCGTCTCTCGTGCCTCACAAGGAAATGGTATGCATTTTCACTTTCATGAATGTGTAAGTTAACTTATAAAGCAAGCTCTTCCCTCACCAGTCAATTTCTAGCCCACTCAGAAATATTGACCTGGTTGGCGCAACTCATTAACAAGAGATGAAAACAGCCAAATCCCATGTTGATGCCAGTAACTGTCATGTACCGTACATACTAAATATATATCCATGGCAACAAATGTCAGGAATACATAACATGGCCATGGAAACAAACTGCATGTTTATGAGGCAACATATGTCATGAATGCATTCTTGACAAAGTGATGGCACTATACCATAACCATACTGGCAACATGTCATTCTGAAGAGATGACATGACCAGGTATCTGGTTATCCTAAGTTCTAAAAGGGGGATGGGGAGTGGGATGTGTGTGGGGGGAAAGGGGAGAGAGTAATACAAACATATCTCATCTTACTGTAAGAATATCAGTTTGTCATATGAAACAAAGAGGTTACCATGAAACACCATACCCCATTTTGGACCAGCTGAGTATCAAGATCTATCAGAAAGTACAAACATGATCTGATCCTTGATGACCAGTTAAGAGAGGGCTTACTAGGCAATTGCTCTCGCCAAGCTACCATGGTCTGACAAGAGACATAATTCCTTATGTCCCCTGTCATTCTCCTGAAGTTTCACTGTACCTATAGGTACCACTGAGCTTTCACTGTGACAGGCCTAAAATTGGATAGCACAATATCCTATTGTAGGAGCCCTGCTGAAGCAGCAAAGCTTTCCATGCTGTAACAAGACCTGGGTTTACGGCTGGATGGCGCAGATGACGGGATAAATCTGCCTAATCCCTCAGCTAAATCCCACAATATCTCCTTGAGGGAGGCCGGATAACACGTCAATCCTTAGGCTGCCCAAGAAGGACATTAAACTAAACCTTTTGACGACCAATCTCTTGTCTTTTGTCTCAGCGATATGTTTTCCCTGCCCACGTAGCCATGGTTGCTACGGGGCTAGTTTTACAAACACCTAATCAAAACTCTGGACAAATGCCAGGAGCAGTCACACACAGTGAAGGGCCTCTTCAAGAAATGTATCAGAAACCTAATCCTCAAATCAAACTTAAATGTAGCTTTCTACTCTTAGAAATTGGAAGAATTACTTGGTTGTCAATCTTTATTGCCCATCCTGTTTTACCATGTAACATATATTATTCCTACAGCCTTTTTTTATGAAAATATTTCCCAGCAAGAAATGGGAAATGTACAGTAGAAATTTAGAAACAAAATTTGATAACAGCTGACAATTTACAACAAACTTAGTTGTCAAACTGTCTGAATTGCTGAACTGAAATTCTTCTTTGGCATGAAGGGATAACTGAAAAAGCCTTAAAAGATAAAAGGAATGATCGAACTAGGAGATGAATTTCATTTGCACCAATTTTTTCTTCACTTGTCCCACATGTAACTAGCAACTTGCCAATGTCCATTCAATAGTTGTACATGAATATGAGCAAATGAAGTTTAGAGCAGTTCAAAGGAATCTTCTCATAGTAGCGAGGTTAATAACCTTAAAGGAAAAGACTTCTAAAAATCGAAGTAGGCTTCACTAAATAGACCACATAAAACTATGCATTTATTTTTTTAGATTTTATTGAAAAGAGTTAAAGGCGCTCAAACATTTGAATTCTAATGTAGGTTTTATGGGCTAGACTATCAGGGGTGAGAAACTCTGATGTCAAATGAATTTTATCCAACTCTAATCACAGCCCTGAGTGTTGGAATAGCTCTTTTTACCCATGACTAAACGATTACTGTAATAATGTTCACAAAATTCCTTCTTTCTGATGAACATCAGGAAAAAAAAGGTGACGTGACGTCAGAGTTCCCAGATACAGTCAGTATGGCTCATAAACCCCACCATTATATTGAAATATTTGACTCCCTTACAACTTTTCTTTTAAATTTAAAAAAATAAATGAAAGTATTTTTATGCATAGTTTTCAGTTGTCTGTATGATGAACCTTACTTCATATTTTAGTTTTCTTTTACTTTAAATGAATGATCAAACCCAGCAAACATCTGAATTTTAGCGTTTCCACATGCATGAAATCATGAGTTGTACATGATCCACAAAAATGTTCACACACTGTACACAGAGTTAAGAGGATGGCAGCATTTGCAGCTCTTGATTTCAGGACTAAACTCTGGGCTCAATCAATGCAGATAAAAAAATAATTTCAGTTTTTCTGTAGGTGATTAATAACTCATCTGCCTATCACCTATTTTTTACTATCCTGTAATATATACTGCTTGCATCCTAAAAGTTCCTCCCAAAAAGTGCATTTTTTTTCTTTTAGGAAATACATACATTCTTACTTTGAGTGCTAAAGCTTTCATCCGTTAAGCCGGATCTCCTCATAATTTCAAAAACAAACGACCCAACCACCTAGAATCATGCAAAATGGGTTAAGTAGTCAAGGACAACTTGACAACTAAAATACTTCAAATTTTGTGTAACGACATGGTGTTGATAATGTTTAGATAATTCCACACATCTTTACCCTGCAAGAACTGTGTTCCTGACAGTGTAATGATTCACAAACTGTACTAGAATTTCAGCCTTTCTTTGCTAGCTACATCTTTTTGCCGAAAAGAACAGATCTTCTACAACGAAAAGACAATTCTTGCCAGTGCTGATCTTCGGCTGGTAGGGACACTTCTGTTGGCAAACACAGCAGCTCTTTGAAGGCCTGTCAGCTTCTGTTGGCCAGTATACTATTCGGTCATCAAGACATTTCTCTTTTTATGATATAAACCAAGCTATAAAGATACATACACATAAATTGTTCATAAACTTTCCCTGCTTGGAAAGAAATTCTCTGGAAAGGTTCTTCTACAAACGAAAAGACAATTCTTGCCTGTGCTGATCTTCGGCTGGTAGGGACACTTCTGTTGGCAAGCACAGCGGCTCTTTGAAGGCCTGTCAGCTTCTGTTGGCCAGTCTACTGTGGTGCCGCCAGATTACATTATTTCCTAATCCACATCAACTGTCTGCATCTCAATTCAGGGCCAACCTGTCATATTACCCTCACCCCATCACCACCTTCTAACTGGGTAACTTGTCTATAATATAGGCGTCTGGAAGTCCATCCATTTCAGGTCTGAGAGGTCAGACTGCCTCCCAGAACCTTCATTGCCATAATGTCTATGATTTGGGGAACTCCATCTAAACTCAGGCCCTGTCCAAGTGACCCCATACAAGTAAACGCAAAGAAAAACTGGCCAAATTCCCACATCATTACAACTTCACATTTTTCACTCCTTGTGTGAGTGAATGCTTGGGGTTAACTTCGTACTCAACAATTTTTCAGTCATATGACGACGAAGGAATCCTTAGGGTGCATGTACGTGTAATATGCCTCCTTGTTGCAGGACGGATTTCCACCGCTCTTTTATTTAGTGCTGCTTCTCTGAGACGACTTACCGAAGGCAAGTAAGCCGCCCCGCCCGAGCCATTATACTGATACAGGTCAACCAGTCGTTGCACTATCCCCCTTCATGCTGAATGCCAAGCGAGGAAGTTACAACTTCCTCTTTTGAAGTCTTAGGTGTGACTCAATCAAGGATTGATCCTGGATCTACTGGTCCCGAAGCGGACGCTCTACCAACTGTGCTATCCGGGCCGGCCTCACTCCTTGAAGTTACTGCAAATCCATCTGAATGGTAACAGCACTGCTACAGTCTAATGACAACATTATTTCTTTATATATTTACTTGATCCAGGTTTTATGCTGTACTCAAAAATATTTCACTTATACGACCCCAGTCAGCATTATGGTGGGAGGAAAACAGACAGAGCCCGGGAGAGACCCACCACAATATGGCAGACATATCTCTGCACATAACAAAACAAATAATAGATAATACCCTAAACATCATAGTGATATCTAATCTGAAAAGATACCTAATAATTTGAACAGACATGTAAACACGTGTAATAAAAATTTTAATTTTATTCCATTTTTTGATTTTAAAAATTGGGGATGCCTTACCACCAAACAAAAAGAAATCCTCAAAAGCTGTAAGATTTTTTGTTGCTAGACACATGTATTATTAATCCTAACTCAAGTGCAGATACATGATATACATGTACTTGCCTGGAAGTTTCAGAGGGAATGTTTTTTTTGGGGGGGGGGGGGAGGGACTGGCTTAGATTAACAAAAGTACACTTTTTGAAGAGCCCTCACCTCGGTCATCCCAGCCAAGACATTTCTCTGTTTATGATATAAACCAAGCTATAAAGATATATACACACAAATTGTTCATAAACATTCCCTGCTTTTAGGGAAGTGACAGCTATGAATTGTGTATGACAACAATCTTGTGACAGTGTTGCTGTGATAGTCTAACAGCCTTCTCCCCTTGTGGTCTCTACCCCACCAGCTGTCAAGTGTTCAGGGTGAGGAGATAAGATAACACCTTGGCCTTTATGGAAGGTATGCAGTACCAGGCAGAGTTACAGCACATAGATCTCCACAGGAAAACTTTCTGATTACACTGTGGGAGGACTACTCACCCTGGCTGTATACAGTTACAAATTCCCTTGTCACTATGAGATATGGTGCTTACCGCTGATACTATAAACCCACTTGAGTTTGACAAGCTGTTCACCACAGGGTATGACAACTCCCTGGCGTTGATCGGTTCAGGTAATGACCCCACACAATAGACACTTACTGACGTGATCACTGGTATCAGTTCCCCAACTGACACCATCGGGGAGAAAGGTCTGTCACCCTGAACCTACACCACCCTATTTCTTACACTTTCAAATATTCATAAAATCTATTCATAACTCCACGAATCCGTTATTAGCACCCAATTCTCCCGTGATTTAGTTCTCAATTTACCTGATGTTCAAACTGGATTTGCTATCCACATCAAGACATTATTACCTTCAAATTTTAATGCTTCTACTGCATATTATTGTACCCACTACTAGAGCAAATGAAAAGGCAAAAACATAACCTGCAGAACGGTCATAAATATTTGACTAATTCATATTTTTAAGAAACATGAAAAAAAAAGAGAGGGAACACCACAGGTTTCATTATCAGAAGTGTTAAAAAAAAAAGACTTTACCGGAGCAGTTACAGTCATCTAGAGCTCCATCATACATGTCTTTATTTTACCCTTTACAGATAAAATTAAGTACTGTAATTAATTTACCTAAAGTTAGCCCTATAAAAATGTACTTTCATGAGTACAAAAGACCTTAAAATGATACTTTTGATGGCCACACCAAAGTTTTTCTGATAAGAACTTCAGGAAAACCTTTTAAATGGCCCTATAAAGTAAATGAATCAATTAGAATCAAGCAGAGAATATCATCTGACAAATTTACAATTCTGGTGAACACCAGCGCAGCACAGTGACCAAAGAGACTTTCATCTATGCAACCAGTGTGAGTTCAAGACAACTCATGCTGGCTTTCTCTCCAGCCATATGTGGGAAGATCTGTCAACAACCTGCAGATGGTTGTAAGTCCCCACCCCGAGCTCTGCCCAGTTTCCTTCCCACCATTATGCTGGCCACCCTCGTATAAGTGAAATATTCTTAAGTATAGCGTAAAACGCCAATCACATAAATAACTACAACTCTGGTGTACATACATGTGCCTAAAATACTACACCTGATAACTTCTACCTATCCCCCCCTCCCCACTTCCCTCTTGAACACCTGCTTGTTAGTGCAAAACACCTGTGGAAAATATCACATCTGTCCTTATACGTACCCTACAGAGCAGACTACCCACTCATATGCACAATGATCGCAATGCATTCAAAGGCAATTCACCTGTGTATAAGTGTATAACATTAGCTCACTTATCATCCATGTGCAAACTGTGAAAGCCAACAAACACAGCAGTCATACTTTTGGTCTGGTGTCAATATTTATTTATTTATTTGATTGGTTTTTTATGCCGTACTCAAGAATATTTCACTTATACAATGCGAGCCAGCATTATGGTGGGAGGAAATCGGGCAGAGCCCGGAGGAAACAGGTTGCCGACAGACCTTCCCACTTACGGCCGGAGAGGAAGCAAGCATGAGCTGGACTTGAACATTGGTGAGAGGCTTCTGGGTCACTACGCTGCGCTTGCGCGCTAACCAACTGAGCAACGGAGGCCCCCTGGTGTCAATAGGATGTAATTCATTCAGCAGGAAAGCAATCACACGGTGAAAATTAATGCCAACAGTTTTATCAATTTATTTGATTGGAGTTTCACGATGTACTCAAGAATGTTTTACTTACACGACAGCAGCCCGTATAATGATGGCAGGAAACCCAGGATCATCCACAGGTTGCTCACAAACCTTTCAATGTGACAGCCCGATGTTGAAAATTTATCAAACAACGGCTCAGTGAAACTCTTCAGTCAAATTCCTCGTTTCAATACCCTACTAACTGAAGAAAGTCTACTTCATTTATTTTTTTTTTTAATTTTTAGGAAGGAAACACCAGCAACTTCCATGTACATATCTTAAAATGAAATCAGAAGAAAAGCGGTGAAAGTTCCTTTGATAAAAAGGACAATTTACTTTGCCCTTTGTGAAAAGAAAATGGGTAAATCTAAGCCAGAATAAAGGTGACGAAGCCTAGTAATTCCTTTCCTGCCAAGAGGGCAAAAATTGAACAGGGTTATTTTCATCGGGCTGTTTGTAATGCAAACAAGGCATCGGCTACAAAGAGAGGTGCCCAATATCATTCGTTAGATTCTAGTTACACGTCAAAAGGGGGATAATTCAGCTTTGATGAAGAGAGACGAGGTCAAACGTTTTATCTGCGTGAAAAAAAAATAAATCTTTTGAAATTGCAGTGCTTTTCCCGGGTTAGCAACAATATCTGAGGAATAAATCTTCAGAGCTGATCAAAGGGCGATTAATTCGCAGCAACGTCAGCGTAGACAGATAAAAAGAGGAGGGAGGAAGGAATAATTGTATCAGCAAGCTGCGCCGTATACAATTGCATCTAATTTGGTTGACTTATCAGAGAAATATCATTAGTGGAAACAAGCTAATGAAAAACTAACTGCGAACAGCAAATATGGGTAAATGGATGTGGCAGGCGAGAGACAGAAGATCTTGCCGGGCATAGAGGATTGGTGGTTCCGCAGTGGTAACCAGATTCCCAGACGACAATGGCATCGCCGTGACAACCAATGGGCTAAAACTGCTCCGTTAATTCTGCCTCGGCATCCAGACGGGTGAGTAAATTAGATCTTCACGAATTCCTGAAGAAGGAAGGGACTTTTCGAAACCGCTTAGGTTCAGGGTGCCGCCTTCCGAGTGAAACAAGGTCGCTTACAAATCACAGCAGCAGCACGCCCAGCGGCGACACACGTGACCAAGCTAAGGAATTGATCGTGCCGACCGAAACAATGGCCAACGGAAACCCGCCAAGTTGCGTGATCGGCTTGCAAAAGAGTTGAAAAAATATTGGAGCTTACCATTGTTCCAGAGCTTCCAATAAAGGTAAAGAATGGTCATAAGACAGTTTCTGATCTATAGACATAGTAAATGCCAACTGCATTTATCCCTCAAGAACGTCTTTGAATCCACTGTCTACAGCAGTACACAGCCTCCATTATATGCCATTTACCTCTGTTACTTTAGCAGCTGCTTTACTGAATCTTCTTTCTCACAAAGGGACTAATTATTCGACCTAAAGCCTCTGGCACTTTCACCACACCTGATACAATGGTATGTGTATGTGAACGGTTTGCATTAAAGGGGCTGTCAGTCTAACTTCTGAGGTGTATGAGAGAGAACGACAGGACGAGACAGACAGAAAAATGAATGTAATCGTGTTCACAAATCCTGGGAGCAGAACTAACCTAGTTTAGTGTCAAAGCCTTTCAGTGGTAAAGAAAGATGAAATGTTAAAAAAAAAAAAAGACAGACAATCTGGATTGTTTTTCTAAAATAAATATCAATTTTGTGACATAGCAAAGAGGTCATATTGAGTGGGAAGTTTTTCTGCTGATTGCCCTTCCGCCTGGCAGATGGGCCTTGCCAGAACCCTTTATATCGTTGTTTGGGAACATGCTCCATGCTTACAGAGAGGAGTTTGAAGAAACAAAAAAAAAAAAAAAGAAAACTCAGGTAAGATAAAATGATGAAGGACATAACAGTTCTTTCAGTTTTGGACTGACTTACACGTACTTTGCCAAACATTTCCTTTCCCTCAATCCTTAAACCGGAAGCTTTTCGTCAGATCTACAACAGCTACAATGCGCTGAATTTTCATTAACAGCTTTCACTAGGTAACTACCACGCCATATCTCTTTCAAGGGGGTGGGGGGTGGGGGGTCAGCGTACAGCGGTAGTAAATCAGGTCAAAAGCGTGTGTCTAAGGCCAGATGATAACACCTTACAGTCGGATCATGTAACTGTTGGCATCGTGACTCACGGCAGAGTAACATTCCACATGTAAAGGTAACCATTTCAGGTTTTCACCTTTAACGACCAGGTGAGAAGATAATGATGATGCATATACATGTACTCTGTTCTCTACACAATCACTATCAGACAACACGTGGTGCACTAAGCAAACATCTGTCATCTCAAGATAAGATCTGAATTAGGGTATATACTGTTTCTACTAGGCCAAATCCTTACACCTCCCAGCACATGCTGGAAACCACATGAGCATGCAATCATAGCCATGTCACAGTATTTGCCGTTGCTAGCCTTTTATTTCTTTGACCCTAACGGTATGTCAGTATTATTCTCTCTTGACATGCGAAATCTTTAACATAACAACGTATAGTACAGCATTACAATTTCATGCAAACCCTGCAGCAATTTAGGGGGTTTTTATGTTTTGCTTTTTTGGCAAATTGTCTTACAAACAATGCTGACAATTAAAATTCTGAAATCTTTTATTAATTATCTAATGGTCTTATATTTGCAATTAATTTGCTTCATTATACTTGCTACAGCATTTCAGGAAAGGCCCAAACCATTTTCTTCAAAAGGACAATATTTTCTTTTCGAGAACTCTTTCAAATCCTTCTGCTGACCTATGCTCTACCCCTCACAAAGTGGCTGTTCATAAAAAAAAAAATATATATCTACCCTCAAAAACTAAACACGCCTTCCTTAAAACGGTGTTTATACACTCAGAAAATCTAACACGCTAACCTTTAATCAGGGTCGCTCTGAGTTCAAGTCCTTACAAATACTTACAAATAATCCCCCATCCAATTTCTCTCACTAAACTGTGCAAATATGTCTTATATGTCGAATCAATATACTTTTGATTCGTTTTTTTTTTCTCGCAAATCTGGCCAATACTAAAGCTCACACTTTGACTAATGGAGTTCTCCTTTTTGTCCAGCATGGGTTTTCTCTTCTATTAACTGCTGCAGGCACTTAAATTCCTCTTGGGTAAGTTACGGACACATCGTCAGATCGAGACAGCATGATGAGCCAGGCGGGAGTTGACACGCATTGTTTATCAAGTTGGGTTTAATCCCTAGTGGCTGATGCTATGGCAAACACCTCGCCAAAGGCAGGATATGCTGTCTTCTCAGCCAGAGATCTTGTTAGAAATGTGCAATTTTTATAGGACAATCCAAAGAAGCTTTTCACACATTTAAAAGCTTTTCTTTCGCATTCTTTTTTTTCTTGGTTTACTTAGCAGTTTGTTCTTGTTTTTAAGTCACACACTGTACCAAGTCACCTTAAAATCTCATAAAATAAGGCAGCAAGTGTGACACCTCGGCACACCCTTCACAATATGCCTGACGACATCAAAGAAACCCTTCCACTCTCAGCACCATTCAAACAGTTCTATACTTAACCTCAAAACACCCAAACTCTTTAGCTCTTCACATCTGAACTTTGATGGCGTTAAATGAGAGAAAAAAAAATAAAGAAAAGACTAGGAAAAAAAAAACTTTAGTGACTCATTTCTAGAACCAATCAACATGTATGTAACTAAAAAGCTACACATTTTTTACTGTACATTAGCACTTCTTGCAGCTGAATATAGAGGATAACCAACATCAATGCCTTATATTTATCCCTAAACCGGTTTCAATGGAAACTTGACACAGCCAAGTCTCTTTCATCCTCAAAAATGTGTTACAGCTGACACTGTCAAAGATTACACTCCCCAGGAGTATTTCCACGTCAACAAACTCAAGTACAACTGTAAATACTACAGGCTACTAAAAGAAAATATCAGCACCAAAAAACAAAACAAAACACCTACTCCATTAACAACAATTTCCATATAAAATTATTCCTGATAAAAAGTAAAAACAAAACAAGTCAAAGAGTTTTGAGTTAGATTAATCTCCACTAAGTGGCCTGAAAGGGAAGGGCTAACGAAGGGGAGAGTTGCAAATATATTGCCCCGAATACCACAATAATTTTGAGTCATGAATATATTTGTAGTGTGTTTTTAAACTGTCCAGAAGCCTAATTCAGTAATATGATGGAAATGAGTAGAGGTACATTATAAACTGGTCAGAGGCTGACAGATATACATGGACATATAACTGAAATACACCAGGTAAATCAAGCTGAACAGGAGATGGAATTGATGGCCTATGGTTAGCATTCTCACAGAAAGATGTAAAGCACCATCATCCCCAGTATCACCGAACCTGGCAACGTTGTGCTAAGGATTACTGTGTAGGTATCATAGTGCCAGGCATCACAGAACCAGGCAACACTGTGCTAAGTATCATTGTGTAGGCATCACAGTGCCAGGCATCACAGAACCAGGCAACACTGTGCTAAGTATCACAGTGCCAGGCATCACAGAACCTGGCAACACTGTGCTAAGTATCACTGAGTAGGTATCACAGTGCCAGGCATTATATATCCAGATATCACAGAACCTGGCAACACTGTGCTAAGTATCACCGTGTAGGTGTCATATTGCCAGGCATCTTACAGCCAGGTATCACAGAACCTGGCCACACTGTGCTAAGTTTCACAATGTTGGCATCACGGTGACAAGAATAAAACAGCCAGGCATTGCTTTGCTAAGCATTACTACGTATGTATCATGGTGCCAGGCATCTCACAGCCATGGATCACTAAGCCAGGTAACACAGAGCTAAGCAACAACAGGTCGGCATCACTTTGACAAGCACCATACAGTCTGGCATTGCTGTGCTAAGCATCACTGTGTAAGCATCAGGCATAAGTCATCAATGTGCCGTGCATAACAGTGAAGGCATGGTAGCCTACTGCCAGGCCTTAATTTGCTAAGCTTCATAGTGCCAGGCATCACTGCTCTAGGCATAACTGTACTAAGCATCATACAGCAAAGCATCACTGTATAGGCCTCATAGAGCTACTCATCATATATTCACAGCAAGGCATCACTGAATGTGTAGCTAGACATCATAATAGGCATCACGCATGTACAGCAAATGCTGAAACTCATACAGCTGTGCATCACTGAGCTAAGCATTACAGAGCCAGGCATCATACAGCTAGGCATCACATAAACTGCGTTCTGACAGATAATTAAGTGGTAGAAAGCGTGCGTGCAGATGAGCTTTTTTATTTCATTTACGTCAAATCAGCCTGCAAAACTCAAATCATATCAGGAGACTTCATCTGTAATATTTCCTTTCACAACTACATTTATCCTGCTTAATGACAGAAGAAACGAACGCTAGCCACCGATTTGTCATGGTTTGCCAGGCAGTGACGGGTAGCGCCTTAGAAAGCATATAAAGAAGGCATAGAGACATGATCAATAAACTCTAAACTATACAGGCCTTACCTTCATACAGATCTTGGATGTATCAAATCACACGGCCTATACCTTAGTTCAGAGCCACACAATAATAGCATTCAAACGTGGTCTGAAGAACTGGCAGAAGCCAGCACAGATTGAGTCTATCCAATACACAAACAAGAAGCGAATCCTCGAGCTGACAGTGTCAAGTTCACTCAAGTCTGTGGCTCACAGCACTCACACTGGATTTACTGCCAGCAGCGCCATCTGGTGGCTTATCATCACAGGGAGTGTAAAGAACTTGTAACAGACTAAGGGAGTGAACCAAGTCTAGATTAAATGCCATAATAACAAGGTGCCAATTGTGCATGCGTTGCTTTATGCTGGAGCACACAGTATTGTCATAAAGATTTACACTATTATTATCAACCTAAGTGTATGCGCAATGTCAACTACACAAATTACATACATCTTGACCTAAACTTAAGATTAAAAATTTCATTAAAAGGGGTAAAAGAAAAGCCTACAATTCTGGAAAAATAAGTAAATCTATAGAGGCTTTGTTATGACTAATTCCCCAAACTGGCCATATGACAAAAAAATTTTACAAATTTTTTTTTTAAAAGTTTGAAATAAAAAGCTTGAATATTTTCAACAAATTATCATGGGAGTATGTTTACACACAGGTCATATCCAACAGGGACACTGTTGAAGATAACCTCTATAAACATGACAGACATTTGTTGATAAAGGTGAACCGTCAAGGCCAACAGATCTGTCAGTTTTCCCACAATACCCCTGACAAACACTGAGGGATGTTATCAGTAATCCTGTGACATCTGAACCTCAAATAAATATATCCCTCACATCATTTGTTGACTAGATAGTGGCCTAACACAGACCAGAGGTTACATACTATACAGTGTGTATGTCAACACCACCCCACATTCCACCCAACAATTCACAATAGTCCTTCCCCTTATACATGTACTTTTGACAAGTGTAAGCTATTTGAAACAAGTAAATATTCCTGAAATACAAAAACATTTAAACTGCATGTACCAATATATGACAAATATTTCTACATAAAAATGAAAACATTTATAACAGCCTGCACAGTTCTGAAATGCCAAAAAAAAAAAAAAAAAAAAAACAAAAAAAAGATCTAGCCAATTTGCATTACGCATACAGGTAAAAATCACATCATCATCAAAGTCATTCACCTTGTGTACTATGATGAGAAGCTGGTGGATTCTACATGAATGTGTCCATAGGAAATATCAGTATGACGCGTCTGAGGATTCCTTCATCAATTCATCTGACACCACACCAAAGCTTACATGAACCCTAAATGACCATGAATTTCGCCCGTGACTAACTTGCCCATTTTTTTCTGATTCTGAGAGTTCTCTTCATTCAATGAACATGTTTTGAGGTTTGCTTGGAACATGGGATAATATTCTACTGGAAAATTGTACGTTTCAACACCGAAAATAATATTTTGGGACATTTATTTGCCTCTGGAAATGCACTTTTGTGGGCGAAATTTTAGGTCATTTTGGGTAAGTATATTTCATCCATTCTACAGTGTTGAGTCTCGTGCGGTAAGGAAACCAGGGAACCTTTTGGCAAGTAACTGATGAACGTTCTCACGATAAGCTCTTGTCGACAACTGACAATTGTCAGCAAGACAATTGCATCACCTACCTTCTTCCCTTTCTTCTTGTTCTGCTTCTGCTTCTCCTTCGACAAGGTCGAGTTCCGGGCTTTGTTTGGCTGCTCAGACGACTTGCAGTTGACATCATTCTGTAACGTGGAGCCCTTCTTTGGCAAATTGTTGACATTGTTCTTAGGCTTGATGGAATTCTGCAACAACAACAGCAACATGGAAACAATTATTTTGTTTGCAGAGAATGTTTGGATACAGTAAAATTAAACTAACATTGACTTATTTTGTATCAGTTATCTGTCACATGCATTGTTTAGTAATTTATTACATTGATTGAAGTTTAAAACCACCCTCAGGAATTTCTCATGTGACGGCTGTCAGATTGAAGGTGGAAGAACAAGATTCCCTGGAGTAAACCCATTTCCTTTTGGCAGGTACCTGACAAAGCCCCAGGGCCCGCGATCACAAAGCAATCTTAGACTTGAGTCAAAATTTCAAATCATTTTAAAACTGCCACTTCTGAAGTACCAAGATCAAAATATTTCTTAACAATGTAAATTCCAGATAATTTATCATAGTAAAGAAATTTCAACTGAATTAACAGAAAGGAATATACCAAATTTAATGACTAAAACTTTGCCTTAAGTCCAAGATTGCTTCATGGACTTCACGGGCCCAGGTGAGACTCAGTTTGATCACACATCCCCATTAGTCAATAATCCCTGAGTCACAGAAAAGTAGCTTGTAACCGTCACAGTTCCACTGTCTAGTGACCATATTCAACTCTATTATTAGTCACCAACGTTTGGTTTCATTCTGATGCGGTTATACTTTGATCAACAACTAACGAGTAAACACCACAAAGATGAAGGATTCCCCATGCAGAAGAAAAATGGGAGATACGCCATTTTGACATCCGTTTGTGACACTTTAAAAGTGTTACTGCCACAACAAACTAGTTTTACTCACTTCTAAAACAAACAAAAAAACAAAAAAAATACATAAATTTCAGTCACTTCAAGGAATACATTTTGCAGAAACATGTTATTCAAAACAAAGTTGGATGAATGTTCTCAAGTTCATAGTGTTTTGACTTCCACAAAGCTAAATGTCAAGAAGGTCGCAAATTTACGTTTTTCAAAGACCCCAGATATCGAAACCGTCACAACAAAACCCTATTTTATCCAGCTTTCATTTGCAAAAATATGAAGATCAAACAAAACGGAGATCAACAGAGTTGCACAATAATGGTGATCTACATTTCTTTGAAGTCTGTTTTTTCCCCTTTGCACACACGCTGATTGATAGAGTACAATACCTCAATGTGGAAAATAAATAATTTGCTAATGGAAAACATGAGTCATTTTTTATGCAAGCTTATTCCTTGGCACTCCTTGAACTGAGAGAGAAAAAAAATAATTCAAAAAGTCTTTACAGTTGTTATTCTCTTATTTTTTTTTTTTATTTATTTATTTATTTTTTTTTTTGTGGTAGTGTGTGTGGTCTGAGAATGTGTCACTTAGCTCAACTAAGATTAAAGATGGTATACAAGGGAGATAACTCCTATGAATTCTAAGAAAAGTAGTTCCGGCAGAGCAGACAAAGTTCCACAGCTGTTTTTTATGATGTCCATGATATATATCAGATTTTTGTTGTCTTAATGATGGATACAAATGAAATTAGTTCTTTATTTATCCAAGTCCATGCACAGAGTAAACATGCACCGCACAATCTCTAAGCAATAACAACAATATTTATGTCAAAGAAAAACCTCCCAAAGAAATGAGGGGAAAAATAGGACATATCCGAATTCCATTACATCGCAGAAATCTTTCCTCTTGAGCGGACATGTAGCTAAGGAGATTTTCTGACAACAGGAGCGGTTTATTTCTGGGCCGCCACTCCGACTTGTTATTGATTATTCCGGGACAATTTATCTGTAACAGTTTGGCAACGGCTCCGGAACTAATCTATCAGAGGAAATACAATCTCTGCCACTACCTCATATCCAGCCCAATCAAGTTGTGACGTGCCGCATAAAGTGATGTGTGAAATACATCAAAATAATTACCAGGAAGACACACGACAAAGACTGCACATAAACTATTGCCAGGCTTGGAAAGAGCGAAAAAAAAAAAATGATAACATTTTATGTATGATTAGAAATTTATTATGGTAAAATTGAAACCCACAGCAACCACCAGAACAAATTATGGTGTAAAAAAAATACTTGCTGATTATATATATGGTAATAATGAATTACTGTAGGGCAAATTAACATTGCACTCACAGCCGATTTAATTACATGTACACAAGCGACTACTGGAAGCAGAAACTCTTCAACAACTCTGATGACATACATGTACATGTAACTGCCTGTTTTGGCCAACAACCTGCTAAAATGTCAAACCTTATTAAACCTATGAAAAATAAAACTAAATGTTGCAGATTTTACTTTTATCTGGGCACCTGGCACTCTTCCCAATGAAAACGGCATCAAATGACAATGTAACACCCCAAGTTTACATACATACCTACATATATGCCTACATATATACATACATACACCTACTCTATTCGGATTGTCTGTCATCACTGTTGTTACTGCTGAATTCAATGAAGCTGGCATATGTAAAACTAAAACTTGTGCAGATCACCTGACAGCAGATGATACAGTGAGACTGAACGTAAATTTGCAACAGCATGATAATGATCCCATGATTGTTTTTTTTTTATTATTTACAAAAATGCGATTAGCACAGTATTTCAAGATGCATGCTAGAGTATTTCATTCCTACCAAAGTTGGAGAAAACCCAGCAAATGTCGTTTTGTCTCCAAAATTAAATTAAAACTGTGCATTAATAAATTAAATTGCACTGAAAGTTGCTATTTCATGTGTGAAAAGGTTGAAGAATAAGGGTATAGGTAAATGTAGTTCCAGGACAAAGCCACATGTATACCACATGCAGCTGTTTCCCCATGACTGCTAATCAGGCGACACCAGTTTATTTTTGTGTTTTATGGGCTAGTTCACACTAAAAAAGCAAAAACCGGAACAAAAATAAATATTTGCCATTTTCACTTTATCCCACAAATATTTTTCTGATGGAATCCCAGCAATTTTTAGTTCATTAGTGTGTGCTTGGGGTTTAATGTCGTACCTAGCAATTTTTCAGTAGTATGACGAAGAAGGAGTCATTAGATGAAAGCAATTTTTCAAGGAGAAGCAAACTTAAATTATAAAATAATACCATTGAAAAGAGTATGCATTTCCTCGCAGGTGCATGCCATAAAAAAAATTCTAATATGTACCTCAAGATGATGAATTCTAAATAAAGTCAGCGCCAACATCTGCTGTGGGCGACTCCATTTTACTTGAGAACTGGTCCTGAAGTCTTCTGTGTTAGGAGGAGAATTTCCGTCAGAAACCTACGAAGTGCAGTTCGTACATTTCTGGTAGAAACTTTTCTTCCCAGAAGGTAGCAAACAGTACAGTTCGTTTTCTGCTTGACAATCGGGAAACCGAAATGTTGGACATAGGTTCCGAGTGTACACGAACAAGCCAGCAGTTTTAAAGACTCTCATTAGCTGAGAGGCACCACAACCCCAGCATAAATTACAGGGTGTTAAAGATGGAGGATGAGATTGCCGTTTTCAGACTTAAGGTGTATGGCGAGGAAAAATTGCATAATTATGCAACAGGCACCACCAAATAGAAAAAAATGTGCTCTTTTCAGCACAGAGTGTGATGTTTTTAAGTTTTCTTCTCCTTTAAGAGGCAAAATTGAAGGGACAGTCAACATTTCCCCAAAATTTGACGATTTATAACTTTTATTTTTATAACCAACATGTGGTATGATATGGAAGAAAGGAGTCATTATACTCGTAAAACAAAAATAACACATGGTGTGGCCTTATTACATTTAGAGCACTCATGTGGGGTGGGGTTGGGGTTGGGGTTGGGGGGGGGGGGGTACTTAACAGAAGGAATACATACATATACAGGTATCTAACATCCGTGTGATCATTACACCAGGCCCTGTATTGTATACACTTAGTTATGCAGCCAATTAAAACACAGTGCATTCTGTGAATTATTCAGTGTTACAATATGGCTGAATTTGTTTGAAATGTGTCAAAACAAGCCTCCATGCTAAAATACAACCTCAATCAAACACCCTGAGAAAAACAACAAACACAAATTATTGTCCTTTAAACAAGTCAAGTGACACATAAAAAGTAAATCAACCATAATACCATGAAAAAAATTTGAAGAATGCTCCCTCCACACAACACCTCGCTCAAATTAAGTTATTCGCTGGTCTTATCTATTGTCTAATTACAATGTAGCTAATTACCACATATAAAGCCACACTTGAGAAAAAGATAATGAAGATTTGATAGTGATACAGCTAAGCACTGTTGCTTTTACTTTTCCACACATATACAAAAGCTATAATTAAATGTTTCATTTTAAAATTAATATTTAAAAAATAAAGTGAAGACAAATAAATTTTAAAAAGTTTGAACTAAAAACTTTGATAGCAATTTAGCCATGCTCACATTTAGTTTATTCTATTTATCTGTTTATTCTATTTTCTAAACTGTTCAATAAGCTATTAAAAAGGTTAAATCATAAAAAAACAATGTTTAGCATAAAATATTTCATTACAGATTGAACAAAAAACAAATCATGCAATCAATACATAAACATGCTATTCACATAAGCTCACAGAGGAATGGACACTCTAATAGTAAACGTAAAACAATGAGAGGAAAGGAGAAAAAAATCACATTTCAGACAAGAACAATCTTCTATTTTTTCTTCAGTCATATTCTGTAGAGACTGCTTAAGAATAAAGGATAATGCGCATTGTTTGTTGTTGTTTTTATATTGTCACATGCACGTAATATCAAGATCCATCACCGCTGTGAGAACAATCTTAATATAGCTGCCGCATCAGCGTTAATTAGCCGGAGCTAGGACGCAAGAACCTCACGAACCTTTCATCACAACTTAGCGATCGGCCAGCGCAAGAAAAAAACCTCGCAGAACATAGTTGCACAAACTTGACGATCCGATACTGACAAATCTACGTAGCAGCAAAATCCAGCTCCTAATCACTGCCTAGAATATTTTTAAGTGTTTCATTAACCCTTAACATGTCTTGCAGCCACAAGTTGTCCAGGGAAATACCATCTGTGTACGACCAGAGCAGAGGCTGTAAGCCCTTAAAGGGGCCAGGGGTATAGAAGGGAGCACTGCTCCAGTCTCAGGTCCCCAGCCCAGAGTACCTCAGAACATAGTAATCAATTTCACATGTGACTGAGGCTCTGTAATGTAATCTGGAGTAAATGACAGAGTTCCTATGTAAGCAGGGGATTGTTAGATCACAGACGACCATACATACCCTAAAAAACTGCCACAACAACAATGCAAACTAACAAGTCCCCAGGTGTACACCTTAACATGTTACCACCAAGCTGGCAATGCCTGTGGTTTTAAGCCACATTGCATTATAATCACAGCGTGCTGTGGTTGGCAGCACATTTTAATTAAATGATCTGCATTGTCAAGGAAATGAAACTGCCAAACTACATTTACAAGGTATGCAGTGCACACATACCACAAACCACACCTGTAGCATGGCAAGAGGCGCAGTTCAATGTACGACATATTACCACAAAGTAGGAGATGCAGTAGTCAGTGTGGCATAAACATAAACATTTTCAGAGATGAAGTACAGCACACCAGAAAGTAGCAGATGATGAGAGATGAATTCCAGTGTACCACAATCTTAACACATGATTCAACATGCAGTACAGTGTACCACATACAATCTAGCATATGATCAAAGATGCCGTACTGTGTACCACAAACTAACACATGACCCAAGATGCAGTACAGTGTACCACGTACAATCTAGCACATGATGAAAGATGCCGTACTGTGTACCACAAACTAGCACATGACGAGAGATGCTATGAAGTGTACCACAAACTCGCATATGCCCAAGATTCAGAACAGTATACAACAAACCAGAACATGACCCAAGATGTAGTACAGAGTACCACAAACTAACACATGACCCAAGAATAGTACAGGGTACCACACACAAAATGAGATACAAATCCCAGATTGTGACTATCGATGCTCCCCACTATCCCAAAACTGCTTTTGATTTATTTGTCTGATCGCTGTTTTACGAAGTACTCAAGAATATTTCACTTTATACGACAGCGGCCTGCAGGGGAAAGTCGGTCCTAACATTTCACCTGTGTTCACAGATAGATTGCTTTTCTCATAACATTAGACTCTTTACAATTAAGCTAAGTAATGCCTACTGTTCAGTCAGAAAAAAGGGAACAAAACACAGCAGCACCTAATTGCCTGATCTAATCAGCAGCCAACTTAATGTTTTGTTATGGAAGAGGCTAAATGAAAATGCATTATAAAAAGTCGTTAAATGCATGTATGTGCATGCCACAAGCAGCAACTACAACTGCACATGCAATTTCCCAAATGTCATGGTCCAGAAACCTCATGTGACAAATGCTTTTAGAGTTGAAATTAGAGCGCTCTGACGTCCTGAGCTTCCCCAGGGCTTCGCTCGGTTTCCTCACATCATAATGCTGGTCACTGTTAAATAAGTGAATATTCTTGAGTATGTCATCAATCACCCATCAAATAAATAAATAAACATTACATTCACAACATTTTGCATATTAGCAAACACTTTTACCTCTAACAGTCACTGTATTATTAATTTAAAACTAACCTTTCTTACAAGTAAGTAATCTCTCATGTACTTCTACTGTACAATGTTATTCTGAGAAATTACTAAATGATAAGAACAATTAGGGCCTTTTGTTTTTGAAAATTCATATTGAAAATGACACTCAATTTATAAATTAAGGGATTAAAATGAGTACGGTGAGGGGAGATCATTGTTTGCAGCATACATGTACATATGCCCAGTGATCAGCTTCCCACAGATGCCTGACACAATTACCTCCCTTGACTTCCCTCTCTAATTCCATACAGCAATTAGGCAAATGAGACTGTCTGAGCAGTTTGACACGCTCTACAAAACTGAGAAATATGTAAGGTGAGCTGGGGTCATAGAGCTCATCACTAGCTCATAATTAATTCCACCACTCATCCACAAGTTGTGCAAAAAATTGCTTTTCATAACATTATCATGTAGAATCAAAAAAAAAATAAAAAAACAATCCCCCCAAAAAAAGAAACCCATCTCAAAAGGTGAAAAATTTTCTGAAAGCTGCCATTTATCAATAGCATTTTAAAACATCACAAAAACTTCCTCTTTTTGACTGATGACTCAAGGACTCGCATTCAACATCGTTATACATCAATTTATGTTCACATAAAAGTAATCAGGTTTTATATGCACACTGCATTTGCTTAGGTAGCATTATGCAAACTGCATACATATCGCATTATACAGACAGTACATACTGTGGTGTGGGACATTAGGCATTGTCAGCTCTACAGAAGTGATATTCCACAAGGGCGAAGCCCAAGTTGAATATAACGTACCGAGAGTTGACAATTCCTGATGTGCCTACCCACGGCATGCACCATAAGTTTTATTATACCGAAAAAACAGAAAAGAGTTTTAAATCTTTAAATCGCTGAATTTGTACATCAATAAGGGAGCTACATGTATAACCACTGCACACCATGTTTTGCGGAATATCATGTGACCGTCTCTCGACCAATGGAAACCCAGAAGTACCCTGTGAGGTATAATAATATACATGTATGATGTGTTTCAGGTTTGAATCATTATTTTTACTTTCCTTAACAGACAACAAAAATTGACACCTTAAATGTTTTTGTTACATGTACAGGTACTACACAGCAAACAGGATGTTTGATTTGTTTGTTGATGTCATGCTCAAAAACTTTGCACGCATACATGTAAGCTGGTGGTCAGTGTTATGTACCTGTAGGTGGATCAAACTAGACAGTGCATGATAAACCACAAAACTTTGGCATGTTACTGATAAACAGACTAGCATATTGATGAAAGACAAATATCCTCCCTATGCTGTCATCCATATGTCAAAAAATAAATCACAGCTACATAGTAAAACAAAAATTAGACTGCTTTTATAGAATAATTAGTGTTTCTGTCCATATCACTTTGCAGAAAACTGCTACACATGTTCAGATTCTTGTGGGCACCAGAAAACTGCACACACGCTTAAGATTCTTGCGCACACTGTATTTTGCCCACACGATTTTATTAGTATTTGTACAGTATGCTTCAATGACCTGAAAAAAACTTCGCAGTAAAAACCAACACATCTTTCAGATCATATAATGGTGCATTCTGATTAACTAGATCATGCATTCTACTTAATGATCATCACAAAAAATTTGATTTGCAAACATGAAATTCTTTTGGTCAAATATCTCCAGTACAGCCTCTGTAATGCCGTACTCAAGAATTCTTGACTTGTGTTATGGTCATCGATTCTACAACTCACAAAATTCACTCCCCAAGTGGCTTTGAACTTGCAACTTGTGTGTCCCAGCACTAGAAAGGTAAGTACCTTTAAGTAGATCACAGCCACTCCCCATGGTACGTTACTCACGACTAAATTACTGAATCATCAAATAGAACAAGCATGCTAGTATGATCACAGCTGCAACTATAGTATCTTTGTTTCTAAAAGGAACCCTCAATGCTATCTACAGATATGCCAACATTTTCATACATGGTTACCTGTTAAAATACCCATGGAAATATGTAAACAAGCATTAGCGCAGAGTAAGGTAGTTAAGCCGAACATAAATTGCCGCTGCAGTAAGCCCCACTGTCTCAACTTATAACAAGACCCACTATCAGACTGTAACAGGAGTCAAAGTAATTGGCTGCCTATCTTGTACTTGTTATTTCTGGCACAAACACACACCTTCTGAGTTTTGCCTCAGCTCAAGTAGTTACAAGCTGGCGGAATGCTTAATTGTCCTAATTGTCCTAAAAAAATGTTCACAGCATGTTTATCAACCAGACAACACGCCTTGTGAGCTGGTATTTGTTTGATCTGTAATTACATTATGCTTCCACAAGACCTTGCTAAGATTTCTGAAATCCTTCAAAAGATGTGTCCTGAAAGGCTTGTCAGTTAACAATTCAGAGGCCCTTTACATTAGGTGTTGATCCTTGTGGAAATCTGCATGGGGTATTAATATTGTAATCTTCTGTATTACATGTGCCATTAAGTGACCATTATGAAATTAAATAATGAATGAATGAATGAATGCTTGGGGTTTAACATCATGTGGCAGGGCAACCAAAGTGCTGTCGCCACAAAAGTATCATGCCGAAGACACCCCACCGACCTGACACCCGAAAGAGTCACATTATACTGACCCTGAGTCAAACCAGTCCTATTTTCTTGCTCTAACCTCCCAGTGCCGTGTGCCCAGCAAAGGCAGCAAAAAGTACCACTGTTTTTGTTTTTATTTTTAGTCTTTAATTAGTATGGGCAGACCCGGGTTTGATCCTGGGGTCTCCCCATTTCGAGGCATACGCTTTCACCATTTGGCCACCGAAGCTGTCCCATTATGAAACTGCGAGTTAATATTCTTGTGATCCTATCATTTATTGATTTACATGGACATATGAGCTAATATTATAGTGAAGCTTAACACTCCATATCAAAATGAACCTATAACCGAACGTTTCTGCGATACTTTATGCTATCTACATGAACTTGTGTGCTAACACTTGTGACCTTTTGCATTTCGTGTCAATACATACATACATACAGCCTCGTGCTTTAACTACATGTACATATCCAAGTGGACTTGTGTCCACATTTTTATTGTCCTTGCATATTTAGCTGCTGAAGCAAACCACAGAATATAGAATTTCTCAAAAATGTGAAGGAAATTCTGCAGTTTCAGCGGCATCTGGTGTTGTCCATCACTTCAGATGTAAATTTTATGTGATCCAACTTCAAATATGCGCATATGTTTATATGTTTACTTGACCAAAAATCATATTGTCTACTTTCTTGTCTGATACAATCTAGACTGGGAAGATTTTTTTGCATTTGATGTAAACCAGGCCAGTCTCAATCTACGCTTTTTGATCATCAAATTTCTACAAATTTGCAGAAAAAGAATGCTATGTTATTTAGATTTTTTGTTGTTCTTGGTTTATTTATTTATTTATTATTGTTTTTGTTTTTTTTGTAACAGACAATTTTCATGTACATATCAGTTTTGGATAGCAGTGGTAACAGTTGCTTCAATATCCAAAAACAAATCAGTTTAAACAAGTATAAAAAATGTGGACTGTCTTGAGGTCAAAAGCACCATACTAATGCTTAAACCGACTTTCATCAATGACACAAATGTGTCATTAAATCAGTGTAAACACTCACAGAAACATTCAGCCACCCTCCAGCGTAAACAATCCAGAGTCCTGAAGAATTATTGTATTTATGAAGTCTTTCTATACCACCACCAACAACGACCCTATTCATTCAATTTTTTTTATTTTTTTAGGGTTTCGGGAGAGGAGGGGGGGGGGGGGGGGGTAACCTTACATTGCAGCTTCCACCTCACAGCACCCTCACTGCATTAATGTCATACAAGTCCTTTGTGATGATACAGGGAGAAGCCGATAATCAAGTGGCACAGGCAAACAATGCAGATGCACATTGACTCCATCACTTGAACCTTTTACAGAAGCTTCGGCATCTGCATCGGGCATGCATTCAACACCAGCCAAACGGGGGTCCATTTCTGAAGGCAGGCTACAAGAAGACGTGAATAAAAGTCTGCAAGATTGACAGCCAACGAAATGGTGATGCAAGAGAGGAAAGGAACTCCATCCTTTTGATATGTTCATCGGGGAGGTATTCCACAACATGGCTGAACTGACATGTGGATGCAATAACTCTGATGTAAACACTGGGTAGGGGGAGAGGTGTAGTGTATATGCATGTACCAGTACCAGGAACAGAGTGCTGATAACCAAGGTAGGGTTGGTAAAGAGGTAATTGTGCTGTGTAACCCAAAGACTTTATCATGATAGGTTTCACATTGAACAACACAGGAAAAATTCAGCTGAAGATACAGAACTGTGAAAGTGCCAATTCTACTCATCCCACCTCAACTTAACTAATATAGCACGTAGTACTGTGACAGCTGAACTGCTTCAGTTTAAAGTGCAACTGCTACACAGCTCAATAGTTACACGTAGTACAGCCAGAGCTTAACTGTTATAACGTGTAAGCTAAACTGCTACATGTAGGTGCTGATATCTTTGAGGCGCCCTTCTCTTCTGGGACATGGGAATACAAGAGAGAAACCCTGACAGACACATCTTGATTTCCAAGTCTAGATGCAACTACTTTAGTGTTAAACCATTCAGTTTGAACATTTTATGGGCAGAGGAAACTGAAGCAAGACTGAGTTGTATGCCTATATGTCATAGTAAAAGCAGTCAGGGCCCTTTGCTGCAATAATTTCCAAAGTTTTCAAAACTGTAACGAAGTTAAAATTTGTAGGAGACTTACAGCATGTCAGAGCATCCTGGGAGAGGCAAGATTGGAGAGAGTTAGCCTGGCTCTGTGGCATCTGTTTACCATATGTGTTTATTTCTCCCTAGAGATCTCCTCTAAACAAGCCAGTATGTAACAACATCTCTCTTACATACCCACCCCTACCCTCAGATAGGCAGGGGTCTCCCAACAAAACTGCAACAATGCCAGACTTCAACATGAGGTGGTTACTTGTACAGGAAGATAATACCTTCTGACAATTGCTGGTTGATGACAAACTGGAAAAACACTTATTCCCCTCAGGAGCAAAATAAGGAAAAGGAAAAAATTCATTGGTTTACATATTTTTTTTAAACCTCAGGTAAAATTCTCTCTGCTGTCATTTTGTTAAAAGGCAACACACAGTCTCAAATTTCAAAACCAACCTGGACACATTGTTTCTAATGTGTTCAACAAATTAATCCACATTAAAAACCAGAAGTTAATCTTAATTAATCTTCAAAATTTCACTCAAAAAAAATTTTTCCTTAGAAAACACAATACAATAATATTTTTGTTTGATGTCTAATTTGACCTCTGTAACTGCTGGGCTCTAGGACAAACATTTCGGTGTTTGTGTTGGAGGACCTTCTGGGTGCCTGGTTTGATCACTGCAGCCAGAATGACAGCCGCAAGCTGGGGTAGTGGGAACAAACACTCTCTATTTGACACACACATAACCATGGGTTAGGGACAACAACAACAACAGGCTCCGGCAACCTTCACCACAGGCAGTGTGCCTCGTCACTCAGTGCAGGAAAACACAGGCCAAGAAAGCTCAGAGACATGTCAAACAGATATAAAAGCTTGAAACCTGACACGTTCACAAGTACAAGCAAATTACCTCAGGAATATTTGTTTATTTTGTGAACATGTTCATGAGAATTCACTTGTGAGAATATATACACATGTGAGAGCGCCTTTATGGTGAAGTGAGGTGCCATTATTTACCAATGTCAAGATTCACACTGATGTGCCTGGTACTGCTCAAGACCCAAACACATAGATACAATAAGCAATTATTCCAAAATACTAATATAGCTACACCTATGGAGATGTTTACTGGGCCCTTATGTAGTATTAACACTCTTAAAACACTAATCTGTAAAAATTCTATGCGTAAAAATATCACTCAACTTGCCTTTAATACTTCAGAGTGGTTTACCGTCAATGACCTAAAATTTTGCCCATGCCTAAGTTGCTCATTTTTCCAGCTTGTGGGTGTTCTACTGATATTAGAAAGGTGCTTTGAGAGGGGTTTGGAAAGTAGGATGACATCCAACTGGGAAAATGTAAATGTTAGCACTAGAAATACTACCTCGTGACATTTATTTGCCTTCAAAAATGCTCTTTTGTGGTCAAATTTTAAGGTCATTTAGGATATGTGACAATTTGCCTAGTTATAGAGTAATTTATTTTTATTCACTCAGTTCCATGCACCTGTCAAATGTGATCCACTAGACATTAACAAGTCAAAGTAATGACGTAATTCTCTCCCCCTTCTCCCCAACCCAACCAAGTCTTGATTCAGGTTTTCAAAAGCATAATCCCTACATATACCTGCTGCTATGAAATGTATCAATGGTCCCTAGTTTTCCACAAATCAAAGTCACTAAATTTTCTGTCCCCAAAAGCACCTTGAAAACTCTGTTTTTGTATCACAAACTGTTACATCTTCTATCATATCATCCCTTTTTGTTGCTGAATTTACATCTTCTTAGGGACCCCCGTTGGAAGGTCTGCCAGCAACCTGCAGATGGTCGTGGGTTTCACTTGGGCTCTGCCCGGTTTCCACCCACCATAATGCTGGCCGCCGTCGTATAAGTGAAATATTCTTGAGTACAGCGTAAAACACCAATCAAATAAATAAATAATAAATAAATAAATACATTTTCTTGGCATAATAAAACTGAGAAGACATAAATGATGGCTTTCGTTCAACACTGCTTATATAAGATTTCTCATAGCTTTTGTCTTAAGTGAAAGATTCTCTTTAGTAAATTTACGAAAAAAGTTCCAACCATTCCCTCCTCCCCCCCCCCCCCAAACAAAAGCATAATCATGTTAGCAAGTATGCTTTAAATTTTCTTTTGTTGACAAGATATCGTCATTTTCATAGCACATACATACAATATTATGCAAAAATCTCATGAAGAAAACATCTCAAAAAATAAGCCTTAAGAATTTCAAGGAATATTCTACCTTTTAAGCAATCAGTATGTACTGCCTACTTCTGCAAGTTGTTGCAAATTCCAAAAGATAGGCTTTGTGATTTATGAAAACATGAAAAACATAAAAAGAGTTGACCTGCATTCTCTTCTCTTAATGAAAGTACACTGAGATAAATGGAGCTAAAGTTACTTCTTCCCAGTCATTAAACAAAACACATGAATTAAAGTCTGCTGTAGAGAAGACAGTTGTCCGTGATAACTCAGATTGATCCTAGCCTTAGTGGTACAAATGACCCCAAATAAATGGCCACCAAGATTTTCTTTGCAGCATTTCATCAATTCTCAAAATCTACGTGTTGTTTATAAACTGGAAAAAATGCCCAAAAACACATGTATATGTACGAAGTTTTTCTTTGGAGCACTTGATCAATTCTCAGAACTGACCTGTTGTTTCTCCATAACTGGAAAAGATAACCTTACAGGCATTCTTGCATACATGTATAAATACAGGAAATAAAGCTTTTACCAAGACAACTGTACATGCACATCTGAAAATTGAGCACAACGAATAATTCAACAACTTTTCACTACTGTAACAATGGACTAGACAATTACATGTAGCACCTTGTATTAACAGTTTGCAATCAGACTTCAGACAATTGACCTTGGATGTCAAGGTCAATTGTACAGCTTTCAGAAGTGTATACAGCTTGGATAACAAGGTGGAGTGTACAGCTTCTTAGAGAATGAACTTGTGAAGCAGCTTAGAGTGTAATAGCTGGGCTGACAAGATCAACTAAAGCCTATCAGAGAGTTCATACAGGTTTATCCTTTTCAGAGAATGTACATTTGAAGTTTGCCTGCCTTGTTCAAGTGTACAGTTTTTACAGTTGTACAGGAGAGTTTCAACAGTTTATTTTTTCTAGAATGTGTACAGCTTAGTTATGGAGATCATGTGTACAGTTTTTAGAGAGCGCACATAGTTTCCTAGATAATGTCAGTGCTGCTTCATTGCTGAAGTCAGTCATAAAACATCTTGGAAAACGTATGCAATCTTGCTGACTGCTGAGGTCGAGTGTAGAACTTTTCAGAAAGCATAGCCTGACAAATGAGGTCATTTTTCTGACTCTTTCCTGAAAGGGGTCTTTCCCTTTCCACAGGCTGTCCACCTGTTCACGACTGTAAGGCAGTGATTCTGAAGGCAGACAAGATTTGCTTTTAAATAATGGCCCAGGGAAAAGCTCGCCCTACATGTACCTGGATAAGATAATCAGTGCTGACATCCTCAGGAGAGAAAAATTAAACACAGTGTTTTTGACAATTATATTAAGATGAATTATCAACACTTCCTCCTCAGATGGGTGTTATTTCACACTGTCCAGTTTAACAGTTTGGTGCTGAGATTTCCTTTGAAGATAAGCATGTTATTTCGATGTTGCTAAATATCACATCTGTTATCATGTAATCTGACTGAAATGATCCTTTACTGAGACTTTACTCAATCTTCTACAGTCAAAGCTGTCAGTATAAACAATAAATAGATTAACGAAGGTGAAAGTTTAACTATCATATTCAAACCTTGCAACTCCTCATTAAATCACATAACAGCCTCTTCCCTCAAGCAGTGTAAACAGTTAAACTTCACACACACAAATCATTTGCAGCTTAATTTAATGACATTCATACATGTACATGCAAGTCCAGCTCATGCTGGCTTCCTCTCCTGTCGTACGTGGGAAGGTCTTCCAGCAACCTGATAGTTGTGGGTTTCCTCCGGGCTCTGCCCGGTTTCCACCCACCATAATGCTGGCCGCCATTGTATAAGTGAAATATTCTTGAGTACGGCGTATAACACCAATCAAATAAATAAATAAATACATGTACATGTATGTGCATGCATCAGCTCCTGAGTTGTCACATTATACATGTTATATTTATCTGATCGACATTTTACGCCGTATTTAAGAATATTTCACTCATAGGGTCGCAGGCAGCATTACAGTGGGCGGAAACTGGACAGAACCTAGGAGATGTCAGATTGTAACCAGGAAAAGCATTGGTATGAAAATTTCACCAACATTGCAAGCTTTTACATTAACAGAAAGACTTATGACTGACATGTATGTAAACGACTGATGTTTTTTTTCACAAATGAAAGCAATACATAGATTTATGCTCTGGAACTAGTGCCACTGCACTTTGTTATGCATGTACATTACATATAGCATAAATGGTACACTGATCTTTAGCACACAACTGATTTCAGACCGTTCAAACCTGTTACTACAAAAATTTCTACACAACCCTGCATATCAAAATGCAAACAACAAAAATATACTTTCTCCAAAAAATTTGTGGAGACTTCATGCTGGTTTTCCTTTCTCGATCAGTTCAACAATAAAAGTATTTTAACTCCTCAATACCCTCCAGTTACCCTAATTCTTCAACCATCACGATGACCAATATTTATGTAACATTCTGAGATAACTAAGGGGTGTAGAGAAGTAATTTTGACGATTTTATGAAACTTGCATCTTTAGTGCCACAAACAAATCATTTTTGTATCCTGTTCATAATAATTGTAGATATAAATTCCAAAGTAAAAAAAAAAAAAGTGCTTTAGAGCTTGAAAAGGTTGAAGATTTGCAGGAACTGTCTGGTTACATGTACAAACCTGCAAATCATCATGTATTCTGGTAAAACTGTTCATCTTCACTTATGTTCACAGATTTACCCGATATCTCACTAGGCACAGTCGGGTATCCGGTAATCATCAGCCAAATATTAAGCAGTAGTGATACAAGTAACTATGGAAACATAAGAATCTATGCTTCAACTCTGCTTTATGCATTTTCATAATTAATAAAAGTTTACAACGTAAAAAGAACAAGGGATTAATCTTTTATTTGCACTATTAAATACACCAGGTTATTGTGTAGAACAAATTATTAGGGTGTCTATGCTTTGTGGCTGTGTCACTGGAGTCCTACTGGGCTGCCTCCTGTCACCCCTAATCTTTAAACCCACTCAAGCATGTAGTGTTGAATGCAGGAAGCCTGTGTGCACATTAGGAGCGGCTGGCCTGGTGGACAGCAAACACAGCAGACAAAGGGGCAATCTCAAACAATTATAACCCCATCTCTTCCAGCCTTTACCATGGGAGGCCGGAAATTCCAAACAGGCAGGTTTGATTAAAGGCCCTGTCTCATAAGGGGATGAATATTAACAAATTTCCAACAATGTGTACACTTTAACTAAGTGCCACAATACAAAGACTAAAGAGGTCAAGACCAGGCCCTTTAAGTTCTATCTACAGATGTGTGATGTTTGCAAATCAAACATCTGCTCCCAATGTCACTGATAATTAACAAAAATCAATAAAATCTGCATGCATTACGTATTAACAGAGGTATAAATACACACAAGATTATGACACAAGATCCAAATACTCCAGATTTGAATAACTGTTGTACAACAACTGTTGCTATAACTCCATAATGCTGGCCGCCATCGTGTAAGTGAAATATTCTTGAGTACGGCGTAAAACACCAATCAAATAAATAAATAAATAAATAAATAAATAAATAAATAAATGTTACTATAACTATGTAAAGATACACTGTAATGATCACGCGGCCCCAGGATCACTAAGTTATCTTCGACTTATGTTAAACTTAGTCTTAACTCGCCATATTAGTCCTGAACTTGAAGGTGAACACAAATTTTCAATTTTATCATGAACGTCTTAGAGAGCTCTAAGTAATAAAATTTCCAAGGTATGTAACAATTTTGCCCAGTAAACTGTTTTGAAGATAAGAAAAAGTCTGACTAAGTCTAAGACTGCAATGATCGCCTAGCCTCAGGATCACGACTCTATCTCACACTTAAACAAACTTTGTCTTAACTCACGGCATTAGTCCTGAACTTACATGTATATTTGAAGGTAAATGCAAATTTTCAATTTTATCATGAACGTCTGAGAGAGCTCTAAGTAATAAAATTTCCAAGATATTTCACAATTTTGCCCAGTAAACTGTTTTGAAGATAAGACAAAGTCCAACCAAGTCTAAGACAGCTTTGTTACCCTGGTCCCCTGGAAGTATTCTTAGACTAAGGTCAAAATTTCAAATCAATTTAAAACTCTGATCTGACAAGGTCGAAACATTGCTTGATAATGTGAATTCTGAGTACGTTATTGTACAACAAATTTCAGCTAAAACAAAGGAAAGGAACATACCAAATTTAATGATTAAAACTTTGATTTAAGTCTAAGATCACTTAATGTTCCTGAGGCCTGGGGCCTGGCTTCAAGCTTTTTGCCAGAACATTAGTCTCATATAAGATCATACTTAACCACAAACCTTCAAAGAAAATGGAAAAGGCTTTTGCCAGAAAAAAAAAACATTCTTGGAAAACTTTCCCATCCTACCTGACTGGATCATTGTTCAATAACACTGTGGTTCTCCGGGTGAAGCCAGACAACGACACGAATAACCAGTGATTATAGTAATGAACTGCCAAAAACACTTACCTGTAACGAGAAAAAAAAGAGCACAGAAATTAAGAAATTGTTCAACACGAAAATGTAATTATATCATATACTTGTACATTTGTAATGTATTTGATTTATTTATTTATTTCACTGATGTTTTACGCCGTACTCCAGTATATTTCACTTATGCGACGGCGCCAGCATTATGGTGAGAGGAAAGCAGGCAGAGCCCGGGGGAAACCCACGACCATCCGCATTTTGCTGGAAAACCTTCGAACTTACAGCAGGAGAGGAAGCCAGCATATGCTGGACTTGAACTCACAGCGACTGCATTGGTGAGAGGCCTCTCGGCCAATACGTTGCACTAGCGCGCTAACCAACTGAGTGTAATGTATCTGAAAGGAGTAAATTAGATTAAGCTGCAATCAAAATCTGTTGGTGCTGCAAAACCCAGGATAACCCTGTTAAATAGCACGTCTTCTGAAAGAAAATGGATTAATGCTGTTAGCAGATAAAATAGTGCAATATGGGCACATTCGACAAGCAGGGCTGGGTGCCTGAATTCAGTGAACACTCACTGCAGAGGATAGCTGGAGGCTAATGTAGACAAATAAATATACAACTGTGACTCTTGCGCAGGTTGTTTTGAAGGCGGAGTGGGGTTAACGTTGTACATGTACATCAATATTAGAAACCTCTCGGTTTAAAGATTTATTCCTATGTGAAATAAAAGAAAAATGTCATCACTTATCTGTCTCTCAGGTTGTTCATCATGGACAAGAAAACTGACACTATTTCTACCTGTAATCTATTCATCAGTGCTGAGACAGGGATCAAAAAGAGGTAACTACCTCGTATCTCATAATTTTGTAATTTTTATATCTTCTATTTATTTATTTGACAGGTGTTTTATGCTGTACTCAAGAATATTTCACTCATACGACGGCAGCCAGCATCATGGTGGGTGGAAACCGGGCAGAGCCCGGGGGAAACCCATGACCATCCGCAGGTTGCTGGCAGACCTTCCCACGTACAGCCGGAAAGTAAGCCAGCATGAGCTGGGCTTGAACTCACAGCGACCACATTGGTGAGAGACTCCTGGGTCATTGCGCTGCGCTAACACGCTAACCAACTTTATATCTTCTATTAAAGATAAAATCCAGTACAGAGAAATTCCAGTAAATAAAATATCATGTCTCACACCCATGTACTTAGTTGCATTGATACAAACAAGGCATATACATGTATGTATGACTTTTCTTTCTTCACCCTTAAAAAAAGTAAGAGAAATTTAACTTGTATCATGTCATGTGTTTTATTATCTGTATCTTGTGAGTTGTGGCTCAGACTCTTAATTAATAATACCTGTGAAAGCTCTTCCAATTAGTCCAGGATCTAATTAAGTACTCATTACCAGGCTAACATCAGGCATGTCAAGCAGCAATTACAGCCCTGCCATTTGCAGACATTAGCCCTTTCAGGCTAGATAGAGTCACTCTGTCACCTTACTGTGAGTAACAAAACACCTGATTGGGGAGGCTGAATGTATACGTAACAGAACACCCGATTGGTGCTCAGCTGTCTGACTTCAGAGTCCGCTTTTGACAGGCTGTAAAATAATGCCAAGCTGTGTGGTGTGGAAAATTACTGATCATAAAAACTAGCTTGTCTGGACAGGATAGTCAAGAAGTGTTCTTCTGTCTGCAAGTTCTTATATTGCCGAAACAGAGACTTCTAGTTACCTTGTGTACATGTACAGCTTATATCAATCTTGGGATCTCCTTGTAGTTATTGTGGATGGTAGACATCACTTTTTTGTCAATCTTTTTTTTTGGGTCTATACTCTATTTCCCCTCATGTCCAGCTTTAAATGACATTTCCCTCGCCCTCACAGTAAGAGGAGCCGTCCACATATATCAGCGAATGCCACTCGTTAGGGACAACTTTATGGTAATATGATTGATTATAATATGTACATGTATGTAAATGAGCAAAAGCCTTGGTAAGCCATATTTATATCACTAGAATGATTAATCCATCCACCTCACTTGACAGAGTTATGGCTTTCTTTCACAGTCTGTAATTTCCCGTAGTAATTTCCAGACCAGATGCCATATTACACGACAGAGAGTTTTATGATTCCCGTGACACACAAAGCACTCCACACAAGTGTTACGTGACGGCTTGCGGAGTCTGACAAAAATACATGTAGACTTCGCCAACGTCAAACCACTGACGCGAAAAATTGATTACGAGTCTGATGAGCTGGGTCAACACAATGCTGCATTAATTGCTGTCGTCTATGAACACGTAATTGTAAATCAGCGGTGATTACTCACGTAGCCGGCAACGTGATAGATTTTATCGGCCCCCTGTTCAAAGCTCTCGATCATTAACCAGCACAGGGTTGGATTGGGCTGCACTGGGCTGGATAGCAGCTTGCTTTGCCTTAACAGTTACCTCAGTGGCCGAAGCTTATACAAGCCTGATGTAACTAGGGAATAGAGAGGAACCAGGGAGATCCGATCTCATTGTACCAGAAGCCAGAGTGATGAACCGACCATTGATCATGCCAGGGGCTCGGGAGGGGAGGGGAGGGGGGGGGGGGAGGTGGTTAGAGAAGGGTTTAGGGACCATCATGACATATATTCGGTATTCCCCCCCATAGTTAATGAGTACTTGGGTCCCCTTGTGTTTCCAGCAACTATACATACACATCTTCGTATTTACATAATGAATGTACTTCAACTTTTTCAGCCACTAAAGCACTTTTTCAGTGAAAATTCTGCATACAATTATTATGAAAATCTCAAATTATATTTTTGTTTGCATCATTAAAGATGTAAGCTTTATAAAACTTTGCAAACTATTTCTCTACATTGTATATATAGTACTCTCAAATCGAAGTCGAAGAGTGACTGTACATGTGTATGTATTACTGATGAAACAGAGATAAAAAAAATAGACATTAAGTGGGTTTTTACCTGAATATTTACTTATGCACATACATGAATATCAACTATTTATCTCTACAACTGTAAATTACTCCTGAATAGAGACACTGGTTGACCACAAGTAAAGATTACAGACAAGACTGCATGTAAGCAAACAAAAAAATAAAGATAACACCCATGAAAAAAAAAAACCCAAAATTTATGTTTGCCTTTTACATAGTTTTGCATACAATTGACAAACGTTCACATCTGGCCTCATATAAAATTAACTGAAATCACTGAATGCATTTATGGATTCACTAAAAAAAAAACTTTACATAAAAATGACAAGAATAAAATAAATAAATAAAAGCTTCTTCACCCTGTCCATGTGTGTTAGAATCGGTGCATATTTGTGACACTGGCTTCAGCAGAGCAATGGCGTGTGAACGGCTATGGCTTGTTGACACTCCCAATGATACTTTTAATTACGTTTCGATGTCATAATCCACCTGCACATTGAGATGTGTTCAGGTATTGTCCATACATGCATATTATGTATTTACATGTAGCATTATTCCACACTGACTGATGCATGCTAACAGCCTGTGAGTTTAACACAAAAAGTCTCCTCCATCCATGCTTTATGGTTGTCTACGTGACTTGTCTACTCATTGTGTGGCTTGTCCACAATTCCTGCGTTTTACAACCATAATCTGATACTCTCAGTCTGATAATCGATCAATAATCACAGATCACAGATCAAACACAAGTTTTCCTCATTGATTTCTCTTTTTTTTTTATCTGTTTGATCAGTCTGAACTCAATATATCAGAGGCACTCAAATCACACGTAAAAAAGCGAAACCTAATTTCCTGATTGTCTTGACTGCAATTTGCTTTGAGAATTTAGCAATTAGTGAAACCCAAAACTCCAGGCTTACAGCCAGCTAAGCACCTCCAGCCAAACAGACGGCCCGTACCAGTTCAGACGAGCACATCGGCTTGAATTCCACTGTCATTAATTCAGCATAAGTTATGGTCATATAGCATAAGCTTTCGTAAGTACTATATTTCAACTAAAGTTTGGAAGTTGGAAATAAACGTTCAGAACCATGTAGACCACTTAAAATGGCTAAACTTCTGCTGCCAACACTTTAGTTTTTCTCATAGAAAATTAATCAAACTTAAAAAAAAAAATCGGAAGTGATGCATTAAGATGAATGAGTCGATCAGAATCAAGCAAAAATGTGTTGCTTGAAAAAAACTAAACTTTTGAGAATTCAGTACATGTGCACTTAGTAATAAAATTCATGACACTGCATCCCATGTTTATTGTTCAACCACTGTTTCACCATACACTCAGCTAATATGACAATCACCTGATGAGAGTCAAATATCACTTAAGCCTAAGTTTTAAATTTACATTTAAACAGCACATAAACTTTTGTATGAATGAAAATGTTTTCAGTCTCGTAACCCATGTATACACGTATGTATATCATACAAATGCTTTGTAAAGTGGCATTTTTCCCCCCAAAAAGTAAACAAATAAAAACAACCACAATTCACATGTCAAAAAATGGTATTACTGTGGAAATTTAGCACTGAATCGTTTGTGAATCCCTTGACATCTCCTTTACATCATGCACGGCAGAAAAGTAGAGACATGAACACAAGCTAGATTTGATCCTCTCACCTCTATATGGTGCAGAGCGTCATAAAATAATAAATATATTTTATAACAGATGCAACCATGTTCTTCGGTAACAATCCTTTCTATCTTCTACAATTTTGCAAAGATTGAATATACTCAATAGTACAACAAGCTTTGTACCCTTCATCACACTTTCTCTCTTGTCGCTAAATTCAACTTCAGCATGTTCAGTTTTTTTATTCACTTTCAAACAACCAAGTCCACTCGGTATATTTTACTGGTGTTTACTTTGTGTCTTCGCACTTACATATCAAAACCTACTTCATGGGACATATCTGTCCTATTTTAATTTATGCAAAGGTCATGTGAATCCTCATTTGCATTTTTAAAGCATATATTCGCTTCTCCGTCAAACTCACAAATACCGTTATCAAGTGGTAGATTATATATACAGAGCTCACAGCAGTACGCAGATGACATAAATGCATTTGCCACGCACATATTGACACACAATATGACATAAGTGAGACATGTTTCAAGAGCATAAGACATCTAGTATGTTACAACACACGTCCATATTCATACAGCAGCTGTCTCAAAGTGTCCTGTTCCACTTGAGTGACCACAGTCACGCATGACAGATTCCACAAACCCATGCTCGCTAAATGAGACCTTTCATGGATAAAGTTGAAGGCAGCAACACACTGATTTCACATGCAATCAAGCTTGAGCATAACCTGAACAAAAAAACTCCACGCTGACTCATTTGTTCAAACCACTGAAATCCTAACTGTTGATGAACAAGGCCAGGTACACCTACACATTACCTACCTTTACAGGCAGGTATGTACATTTGCATACATATTAGTGTCCTGTCAAATCACAGGATACTTGTATGTTTAAACGTGTGTATGCATATATAAATGTCATCTCCTCATAAAAACATTTTTTTTTTATCCAACAGATTTATGCCATTTAATTTTCAAGATCTGGATTCGACCAAATGGTCAAATCTGAATTTTCATTCAAATAAATTTGTTACAAAACAAAATGAGACTACAGTATTTCATCTTAAATTTTGCCATTTCACCTGACACATTGTGCTTGATTTGGATTTATTCTGCCACTTTAAAAGGCCAAATTTTTTAATATTGATCACTTTTTTAACAGAAAAAATTAACTGCTGTCATCAGAAGTAGTATTTCAAAGCCTTTATATGCTGCTTAAAGTACATTTTCAAAGGCCAAACAGTAAATTTATCAAATTATCAATGTGCCAAGTTTAAATTGCAGACGTGTTTTATGGCCTCAGGTAAAGCCACTCGGTAACACGATTACCTTTAAGAATAGTGCAAAACCAGTGTCCGTCACTGAACAGGTGTCTTGATAGTGCCTAATATGTGAATTTCATTCTACCGACTACCTGTAGAGTCTTAATCACAGTTAATAACTCTCAATGCAGCCTGCCCAACGCTAAAGCACAGCACCAGCTTTCTTTTTGTTCCTGGCCTGTTTTGGTGAAGATTAAATCTTTATTTTTTTCCGCCACGCTCCTGTAGTACAGACGTCTTTGAGCGAATCTCGACGGCATGAGTTTACCCCTTGAAGTCATTGGCTGTGTCAACCAGCGTGCTATTCACTCCAATCCAACCCTAGCGCTCTCTATTGATTTTATCCCAATGCCAATCTCTGTGATAGTGCCCCCAATGGGATCAGATAACAACCAGGCTTATAGCTCCACTTCAACGCGCCATGAACTGCCAGGGACATGAAAGTAGTTCCGGCAGCTCTGTTAACTGTCGCACACCAAAGTGCCAGCCACTGTTTTTACAGGGAACATGACTTGTTCTTCATTTTATGCAAGTTTAACTTAACAATCACTGGTGACGCAGTTTTTATGAAATCAGAGAAAGAAAAACAGGCAACACTACCTTTGCTTCACTGTCACAGGCAAAGCAAATGTATGAACCTATAAACAAGCGACTGTTTGCCACTGTCTCCAAGGTTGTGCACATTAAGTCTTGGAGTCACATATATGTACTTTTTCAACTAGTGTTTCCCACTGTCTCCAAGGTTGTGCACATTAAGTCTTGGAGTCACATGTATGTACAGTATTCAACTAGTGTTTCGTTTCAGCCAACACACATAAAATACAAAAGGTTTTTCATGTAAACGAAATGCTTCACAAATCAGATTTATTGGCTTCAAAAACTATTCAGCTTGAGTGGTGTTACGTGTCTATGTCCTGCTAGCACATGCTTCCACAACGCAAACCATCCTGTCTACAGATTGCACATATCAGCACAGTATTTTGCTGAAACAATTTTGCTGGCAAGAACACAATTTACAAGTACATGTAGTGTAACTCTTCAACCATTTCGCATGTTTGCAAGGTGTTTATATTCTGTAGGCATTATCCTGTGTATACTGATAAAATTATACTTTTCGTGAAGCCCTGAAGATGGACAACCTCACCAATGTAGTTTTGTCTTCAAAATTAAATTGAAAATGTGAATAAACAGCACTGAAAGATGCTCTTTCATATGCGAAAGGGTTGAAGAATTAGGGTAGCATGTACAGGTTCCAATATAAATAACAGTATTATCGTTAATAGGGATTACACTTTCTGAATATAGCACAGATTCTAGTGATGAAAATTTGGCTAAGACCACGGCGGGTTTCGAACCAGCGACCTCTGATGATCACAAACGACGTCACTCGACATGCTATATTCAGAAAGTGTAATCCTATTAACGATAATACAGTTACTTAATCCACTTTCCAAATGACTTATTCCAATATAAATATTTTGTATTTTCATTACATGTTTTTCATGAATGCTGAACTGCTAGTATCTCACACTTCAATGATGCACACTAATTAGTAAATGGAGTCTCTCATGTCATATGAGTGAAATACTGATCATGTGGCATGATAAGGATAGACAAGTCAAAGATAACAAAATACAAGTGTACAAGTAGCATGTATTCAAAAAATCTCAGGTGATAATTAAAGAAATCATCACATCTCTGTATTGCTTTTCACACACGTTTTTTTTTTTAAATGCTTACATGACAATAGGAAAATAACAACCATAATACTCATTTACACATTCATCTATTCTACCGATATCTTTTGACTTTCCTCAGACGAAAGTTAAATGTGTTCTTTTGGACATTACTTCTCCAGGGTGATGAATTCTCAGCCATTATCAGGGCTTTACAGGCCCAGTCTAACAACATGAGCAATGTCTTGGGGGCATATTGAACAAATGCTCGCATGTGGAATCCATTATTCCCCAATCTGTGTGGACAGACAGAGAGATGCCTTAACTTCAGGACTGGGATGAGCATCAACCTATTAACAACAAGATGAAGCCAAAAAGCTTGCAATCACCCCAAAAAGATGGCTGGTATAGGATGGGAGGCTATTCCCAGCGCAAGCACATTGTGCGCAGTGAAACATTCCCTTAAGCCGGTGTGCCTGTCGAGCAGCATGCCATATGCTGGTGTTGTTCTAACTTCACATGGTTTCCTCTAACATGTGTAAGAGGATGTAAAGGACTGCGAGCAGACATAACCACGCACTCTGGAAATGTCAGCTCATCAGGCTTTATGTGGTGTCACCCCTAGGTCTTTCTCATCATGGTGACCAACCACAGAGTTTACAGCACATGTATGTCACTATTTTACAGTCCTGATCAGATTGTTAAATACCAAAGTATTTGGCCTAGTATTCCGTCAATAAATAAGTCGCTCATTTTACAACATTCTGGGATTTTCATTGCACTTAGAAAGCTGTTTCGAGGTATGTTTCGAAGGCAGGATGATACCCTACTGGAAAAAACATAAGTTTCAGCACCAAAAGTAAATGTGCATATGGGGGAGGGGGTAATATCTGTTCAGTCAAATCCAGTCAAATTTGTCAAAACTTATCAAATTGAAAGGAAGGAGACAGGGAGAAACATTGAAGCCATAAATAAAACTTCCAAGAGAGCAGGCAGACTGTCTGTACACTGGGCAAACACATGGCTGCATTTTATATTCTGGATCTACACAGACTTAGGGAGCAGTGGATTCAGCTTTTGGCAATGCAACAGTTTTCTCCCTATATTCTGCTAGCCATCGTTTTACCCCCCAAGGCTGAAATGTGCTACTCCTCAACGAAATCTTCCAGTAGGCATGTGCAAACACTGAGGTAATCCACTTGTTTGATTAGTCAAGTGAAAAACAGCCCTAACCTGTCTTGCCCGTAATCCACTGAGGCAAGATTCCGCTAACCTTGGAGACCCAAGTTGAGTACTCAGCTGAAAGCTTTACCGTATTAGAGTCCAAGCGTCAACAGCAATTATCAATGATTTCCTTGTGCCAAAAGGTCAACACAATCTGCCATAATTTGGTTTAAATCATCATTCATAACCAGTACAGGAATCTGTCAGGGATATTGGGGGCTATCCATGTAAAGGATCAGCCATGCTTTTAGCAAACTTGTCAGGCAAACATGTAATGAGTTCTTTACACTCAGATTTACAAAGAAAAAAAAACCTAAAAGAAATGTGAATTCTTTTTTAATATTAGAAATAATGATGAACCTTCAAGCTGGAAAGAATAAGCTTGCTGGCAATAACAACAGAGTTCTTAACTGTTCATAATTTTTAAGTGGACATGAATACAGTCATTACCTGTCACACACATGCACACAGCCAATAAACAGGTATGTACAGCAAAGTGCTTCTTGATATTCTGTTCCTCCAATTGAACAAAAAGGTCATCGGCAAACCTTACAACAAGAACTATTTCATTTGTGTGGTTTCTTTCGCTCCTTCTTGAAGGGCTGTATTTAATTAGTAGTTTACACCTACTTCACTGGCTCACTTCCTGAACATACACACTGCAAAATGACATTCTTAATATATTCCCTTTTTCAACATATTTCTCCCTGGAGTGATATAGGTACCAATACTATATGGTAGTAACCAGCCATCAACCATAAGATCTTTTGCCTTGATTAAATTCAGCTTCAACTCTCACAAGGATATAAATCTGTGGGCGTTTTGTCCAGTTGTCGTCACTGCATGTGAAACATTGGTAAAAGGATCATGTCATTTTAACACTGCCCATAGTCGCAAATTTGCCACAACTGCCGAGTGGCAAGGCGTCCATTTCTAAGCATAACCTATGGCTGCAGCGTTTGTGGGACTGACAGATGCTTTCCCCCTGCAGCCTGTTAACACACCCTGCCCTGACATGTCCATTACGGCGATGGGTGATTTACTAAGGGACTTTGGGCACTGGGTCGTCCTACCGAGCCAATACAGGGCTTCAGTATTAAACAAGCCGCAGATCAATCAATACCACGTTGCGTTGGCGACCCCTGGAAAAACTGCCAGCAGTAAAGGGGATTGAACCAAGCTCCTGCATGTAACCGGACCTGGTTAAAAGCGGTACCGCCTCCAACAACAACTTAACATCCAAAGCTTTAACCTTTCATCGCCCAACTAATGGGCACGAATGGCTGACACTTCTCTGCTTTGGTACCTGTAGTATTGCAATGCTACATTGTGTTATCAATTACAAGCATTTGTGGACACCCAAGTAATAGTACAAAAAAAGTACATTTAGGTTGTGCAGTTGAAAGTATCTTTGTGACAAACATTGTTGCTGTGCTGATTTTTTTTTCCGCTTCAAGAGAGGAAAAGAAAGAAAAATAAAACCGAATAGCATCTAATCTCATAAAGTAGCAGCCTGCTCTTCTTTATTTAGCCTGGACAAACAATGTAACTGTTGACATCTGGATTCAATTACACCTATATACGAATGTTGTGTATTCTGCATACAATTTAGGCTAAGACTTAATGCAAATTAGAAGATTACTTACATAAATCAGTAACGATCATCTGAAAAGTTCAAGAATCAAATTTTTCCTGTTTCTTTTTTTACTCTCTCTTTTATTTGCAGTTCATTGGTGTACAGCGAGAGCTGAATGGGAATCATTTCTATTTTGCAGCTATCTGACAAACCTGTTAATTACACCTGACACAACTCGTTGGACAAAACTGCAAACCACACACTTAATTCATTACATAACTGACAACTGGATCAACAGAGGCACCTCCAGATGTATTGGGGCGAAACTGTAAACCAAACACTTAAATCATTACAAGACTTAAATCATCCTCAACCAAGGCACCTCCATATCTACTGGACAAAACTGTACAGCAAACACCCGCTCATTACACTACAGAAACAACTCAACAAAAGCACCTCAAGATGTAACTGACCAATTCATAAAGCAAATACTCAATCATTAACAGAACAGCATTAATAACTGACCAATTCATAAAGCAAATACTCAATCATTAACAGAACAGCATTAATATAATTCTTTCTAACATGATCACATCTAGGTTGTTTGTTGTCCCTTAATTTTCCTCAAACACAATGCCATTTTGATATTATCTGGTGTGTGCTTAACCAGTCTTAAAACACTGCCAAGAATGAAAGACTCCTAGGTCTTCATTCTGAGAATAATACTTCATGAAAATTCTCTCTTTCCTTTTCAACAGCTTTTTTCAGGCTTGATGCGATAAAGCGAATATCAAGGTTCAGCCCAGTTTGTCTATTGGGTTTTTCTCACTCCCTCTCTGTTGTCAAAAGCTTTTTACACTGACATGTAGCAAGAGTGGCAGTCTGATGCTAATGATAATATATTAACATATCCAGGCTTTTTTCATTCCATGGCATGCCGTAAATTTTCCCAGTCAAGTTTATTGACACAGAATCGCAGCTGTAGGTGCAATGAAAATCTAAAGGCAGCACAAGAATCACGTAGATGTGTAGGTGAGTTGTTCAGCTGAGAAAGTGACAATGTATTAAGTAGAGGATAACCCACACTTTCTCCCAACTGTCTAAAATATCAACACCAGCAATGATGACAAAAAAAATCCTCCTTCAGCCGGTGTGCGGAATTCTTTGTGCAAGGCACCAGAGAGGGAAACAATGTGCGACTTGTGAATGTCGAGCCTCTTCATCGCTAGTGCTCATGACCCTCCTTAAAACATCTGTGGAGACGGCGAGCAGAGACGACAGCAGGCCCCCAGCAAGACACAAGTGTCTCTCTGACAACTGTAGGACAGTCCTTTTCTGAAGCTATCATAACCTGCTATCACAATCTTGACACCTGAAAAGGCAGTTACTGCAGATCACTTCGCTCCTTGGAAACTAAACCCCCTACCTTAATCTCTCTATTTAACAGCGTCCACTTCGCTTGGGAGGCCAGCAGCTGAGCAGACTTGATTGCATTTCTTGTCATGCGGAATTTCCAATTTCTCGCAAATTTTAATCCAATATTTGTGTTGGATCGATCGTGTGGGTAATAGTCGGTTTTCACATAATGCAAAACTGACATTACTTCATAAAACACAGTATGACACATTTGTTAGAACAGCTCTTTCAATATTCGGTGACAGATTACCTCTAAAAGGGTCCCATTACACACTGTGAAAACACAGCCTCGGTTCCTCGGATACGAGTCTACCACAGCACAGTCACATACACTTATAAACACCACATTCCTAATTTCTTGCAACACAGGCACTTTGAAACCTGACATACCTGAAGTTCTTTGGCCTTATAATATTGCAGAAAACGCCCTATTTAATTTATTTATTGATTTTATTGGTGTTTTATGTCATACTCAAGAATATACTCATAATAGTGGCCAGCATTATGGTGGGTGGAGACCGGGCAGAGCCCCGGGGAAACCCACAACCATCGGCAGGTTGCTGCCATACCTTCCCACGTACGGCCGGAGATGAAGCCAGCATGAGCTGGACTTGAACTCACAGCGACTGCATTGTTGGGAGACTCCTGGGTCATTACGCTACGCTAGCGTGCTAACCAACTGAGCCACGGAGACCCCCCCCCTCCCCCCAACACTATTTAATCCCTGAAGAAAGCTATACTGTTATAGTGGATATACTTGATTTATTTATTGATTTGATTGCCGTTTTATGCTGAACTCAAGAATATTTCAAGAATAGGACGGCTGCCAGGATTATGGTGGGAGGAAACCGGACAGAGCCCGGGGGAAACCAACGACCTGGTAAATATTACTACAACACAACTAAATCTATACCATAATGCACTGTCGCATGCATTTTTCTGCCAGTAAGCTACATGTACTATTCTAAATATTATACCCTACTCATAATGTCTTGGAGTACATACACTTTGGAACTGACATGATCAGTAAGTTTCTTGTCTATACAACTATATATGCATGTATTACAGAAAGTACTCTTCAATTCCCAGAAAAAGCCATAATATCATAGTACGCATAACTATGAATTTCTATTGAAGACAACACAAATATGGTTGAATGACACAGCTTATCAGAGTGTAAGGTCTCTTGTTACCATGCTTATGTACACAGATACAAAATGCAGAGAAAAAAAGAAATGCACCATTCTCTGTATCACAAGGAATGCACCATGATCTGCCACCAGGTCCCGCCTTCTTTATCTATAGTGGCGAATAATTAACGCCCCACCTGTGGAAGTTTTAGGGGATCTACATTTCTCACCTGCGGGGCCTGAAGTAAATAACAGGTTGACCTCTTACACTCTCTTTACTACCCGTTAAACCATTAAGGAGCTATGAGAGGGCTATGACAATTTAAACATGTAGGAACTGTCAGGTGGCTCTGATTTAGCATACTGATGTGACCTGCCAAGTGTGATAAACAACCCGCAATAGTCTGTCTCCCTTCCTACTTCAGCTTCTGTCTGCTTACGCAAGCCCTCACACATTTCACCCCTACAACCAGCCTAGAGACAATTTAATCTTTCACACAAACACATGCAGTTTAAAATGACAATACCGAGAGCAAGGCATTCTTAAACCACTGGATGACACAAATGTGAGAAATTTCTTGAGTGTGTTACACATGTTGAGACACTAAAATTTCATTAAACATCGCGCGATGCATGATTTTTGTAAATGTACCAGAACCCATTTCCCAGAAATGAAAAGTTCAATAATTATTTAGATTAAGTTCTATCCCATGTGGACAGATCTAAAATCATCAAAACGCTTAGAGAAAGGCAATTATCATTCCACAAAGCATCAATCACACTCAAAATGGCAACATCATGCACTTTTACCATGGAAACAAGCAATAACAAAGTGTTAAATGTATGTAATTAACGGATGATAAAGATACCATTGTGTATTTTACACTCTCTCTGACCTGTGAAGCCAAAGCACTCAGACTCACCAAAAGGAATGTGTTCACCAAATTCGCACGTACCAAGAAGATAAAAAAAAAAAAAAAAAAAAACGGCCATGATTTAGCAATTAGCATGAATTGTATGAATAAGCATAGCACACTACGTTCATTTCCTCCCGTATGAACACGAGCCAGAGTGGCAGATGAAATGTTATTTAGTGTTGTCAGATGAAGTGTGTCTGATAAAGACTGACACAAAGATCTTGGAAAAATAGTAGATAAACATTAATCCAAGAATCAATGGCCCTCATTTCTCGTGCGTGGTTAGATGCTGACGGTTATTTATTTCCAGACTACCACTATGTTATTCACAGATGACTTGTAGACAGCAGATAAACACTAACTCTTTCTCCTGTTAACGTCAATATAATGCTAATAATTAAAGGGCCATGTGGATTGGGTCTTCTCCACTTTCAGCTGCTGAAAATATCAGATATTTTCCTCTCACTTCAGTTGAATCTTTAACCGTGGGTAGCGAATGAGCTAGCAATCGATTGATCGTGGTAGATAAGCGCACACACACACATATTGTACATCAGCCAATCAATAAAATGACAGGATCCAAATAGATAGCAGACTAAACACTGGATACAGTAAGACGGCATTAGCCTAGCACAAAAAAAAAATCCTCTATACGAACAAAATCAGGGAACCGGGTCGAAGTGAGAAGAGTCTTCATAGGGTAGTTTGATCTAAGCTCAGAGGGTGGCTAATATCCATATCTAGACTTTTTCTTAGTCATCAGAAATATGAAACTAATATATCATTCAGACTTGTAAGAATTCTGATTTTTCATGTTTCTTTGCAGTATTTCTTATTTTGCCCAAGTTCTTCCACTGATTTTTTGAGCAATAATTGTGTGTTTTGATGTTTTTCATCAAATTCATCAGATTTATTTTATATGAGAACATGTTTATTAACTACATGTATCTCTTCATTGCATTCATTTCATAGTTAATCTTGGCAAAGTGAACTCAGCACATATTCCTTGAACCCAATTTGTACAAACTCTTGAACCCGGCTTATATTTCTTCAGGTAATGGCAGATTGATGGGTGACCTTTAAGACAACTGTCTGGAAAGGCAGTTAGCCCTGGAAATTCCAACACATAACCGTCTTTATATAAAGAACTTTTATACCAAAGCCAGGAGCCATGATGTAAAAAAAAAAAGAAAACTCTGCTAGTTTTTTTTTTAGAAGAGAAACACAAACTAAACAGTAGCAATATTGAACGCAGTGCTCAGACTAAATTAAGAGCACTACAGCAACTCATCAATGTACAAGTACATGCATTAATGTTACCTAAATAGATGTCTGTTTTTGTAAAATTAAAATTATAGAAGCTTGAAATTTATCACATTTTTTAACCTATTAACACAAGATTAGAGGACACTACCTGTCTACATACATGTACATCAGTTCTACAGAATCAGATAATAAAGTTCAGTACAAATAAACAATTCAATCTTTATGCTACTGGTTTCATTTGTCTTGAAACACTATTTTTGTGATACCAAGGTTGGAGAGTTGGCCATTGCCGAATGGTGCTTGCCCTTAATTTCTAGAAGACCAGGTACCGGTCGAAATCCAGCCCTGGACAAGGAGTCTGTATATTAGCTGGTTCTCAAACTATTCTTTGAACCTTGTGATATTAAGTGGTCAAACAAGGCTTGTGTGGCTGTCTCCATAAACTAGAGTTTGTTGAAGATCACTTGGTTTCCACCAATACGTTGTGCATATCCGTATACGTCACATAAGGGGAACTTCTTCAGTAAATTGCAAAAAGTCAGCACTTTACCCCACTATAAAAAAGTGGAAAATTGCTGAGTACTGCCTTAAGCAGCAACCCATTGAAAAAATAAATATTAAGAATATATGTCCTTGTAGCAGAAAATGGTGCCTAAGTCTACCTATTTGCTGTGGTTTCCTGCAAATGCAGCATGCTAAATTCTTCAGCTCTGGTCTACTTCACCTAAGCAGCCTAAAATCCAGTGTTTGGGTACAGGGCACTTCCCAGGTTTGAACCACTGGAACGCTATAGTATAACCACCAGGAAACTGTTGCAGTTAGTTACAGCGAGGCAATTATTAGAAAACCTCCATCAGAACAATCAGTGTGTTATTAGATCTGCTTACTGATCTACAAGCTCAGTTCTGACAGAGACAAATCCACTTATATGCACCAGTCTACACATTGGCACACATAAACGCTCTAAAAATCTGACACACCCAAAACCCGTATGAAATATACTACATTTAGATTTAATTCTTTCTGCAAGATATGTCTAACACATAGCCGGGGGTAGACTAAATGCATGTATTTGAACAAGTTTAAATTGAAACATTTAATGTGTACTGTTTTATACAAATGAATCACACCATTGTTACTGACAATTATTTGAAAGTTTACCTTGCAGATTATTTATAGTCTTAAAGGAATCTCCCTGTATCCACTTAACACCAGAGTAAGCCTACAGTGGGGGAGCTGGTCTAGCTTGTTAATGCCGTTTTAGTGACTGAATCAATTCACATCATTTACTCCACAATTTAACACAGTGGTTAAAACCTCTCTGAAAATAGCCACTTGACATACCCATTACCCACCAGCCCCTTTTAACACAAAGGTTAAACCCAAACACAAAAACAAATTTTAGCAAAATCATAAATTTAGGTTAAAGTTTACAGAGAGCAATCTCCATAAATTTACCCCCCATGAGTATGGCTATGATATTTTTTTTTAAACTAGGTGAAGAAAACATTCTAATGTATTGCTTATTTTGAACTTTCTTTTTCAACTTTGCTTACTGATACATTTCTAAACAAACGTGCCTGTATCTTGTTTAGGCTATAACAGGAGAAACCATAAATTGCAAAGTTAACAAATGGCCATGGTTGTAGACACTATTATCAACATTTCAGATTTATCACGGCAATGAACCTAGAAAGATACCGGATCATTACACACGTAGTTTAACGTCTGATATTTAATCTAAAACTAAGTTTATTCATTCATTTTATTTGATTAGAATCAACAGCATGCTCAAGAATGTGGAAATTAATATTTATTTCTTCTATTTATATAAGATTACTTTTAATTCAGAACTCTTCTTTTCAGTTTAACCATGTTCTTACTCAAAACCCATGCGGCTCATTGTATGGAGATGTAGGTATATTACATATCAGAGTCAGTATCTAGCTCTTTTTAAGACCTGACAAGGTTTAAATGGCTGGGATGTTAGTATGCCAATTCCTGCCAGCAAATGTGTTCTTCACTGCCAGAGTCACTCATTGTTTGGTAGTTGAGTATCCGGGGAATGCTAACATCAGGTTTGTGCGGGCTACCATTCTAACCAGACAGAACAACACGCAACTGTGGCCCCGCACACTGCAGCTGCACTCTGATGCGGGTGAGCTAGGAGGAACATACCATTGGGGTTACAACATCACATAAATGTGCTAGTGTTTTTACCGTAAACTGAGTAACAATCATTAGCTACTGCCACGGAAGCTTTAATTTGAATCCTGAAGAGGTCATGAATCAAATGTTCCCATTTACAGACCTTCACCATTGTTTTGGATTGTGCATTAGTTAAAAAAATAAATAAATAACATATGCAAAAACTTAGCATGTACTGTCCAACGTGAATCAAGGCCCACATCTGAATTTGAATGAATGAAGGGTTGACAAATTGGCAGTATTTGAGCCATAACACAGTGAGACGTGAAGTCGAGACCAAGCTTGCCTTTTCTTGCACATGTACCACCAACATACCAGTAGATGTTTTATCAGGATAAAATACAGGCTTTTTCCACAAAAATTCTGACCTCTAAGTCTATAAAGCATCAAATAGAATCTAACGATTACAAGCTAAGACTATCACAAAGAAAGCATATCACACATCTTAGAGCTTAGCAATATACATGTGCAACACACATCATACCTACAAACCACCACTTGTAAGGCCCCTTAAGAAGACAGACAGCAAACCTATCGCACATGGAGTGTCCCCTTACACTAGAGTAGGTACACCATACTCAACGAACAGCTAACAATTGCAAACAATGAAGCAGGGAAGGTGACTAAGATAAGTAGCCATTTGTAAATTCTTCCTGCTTTGTGAACCATGATCATTCACAAGTCACAAGGCACATTGTGTGCCCAGGAATACATGTATTACCGTGCACAAATCAGCTGATCAGTTCACTGAACTTAAGTCAACGCCCAAATATCACTTTTGAGCGCCATACTGCTCAAATCCGATGACATCAAAAGTTCAAATGCAACTGCGGTGTCCTTGCCAGTCTATTACCTACATGTGCCACACACACATGTAGTTTTCCAGCAGGTTTATACTCTTTAAATGCAGAGATAAACCAAACACAAGCAGCTTTTGGAAAGCTTAAGGGTTGTATCAAGCAATAAATCCCCAACAATTAAAGCATCCTGCACCCACCCAAACCTCGACACACCCAGGACAAGTACCACCCCTTAAATGGACCCACTGGGACAAATTTATTAGAACATGCATGTACACAAGTACATTATGTTCTGAATAGGTTTTCTTTTTTTTTTTGCTACATGAAAAGGTTTTGGAATTTGGGCATGTCCCTAGACAACCTAAGACTTTACCAGCAATATAGATAAGGGTAAACAATTACTGTACTAGTAGAAAGCTTATTGGTAGCAATGCTGAGCTATCTGGCCCCACCCGTTGGCACTTCACAGTGGCTCTGGCAGACATCTTTACACAAGTGTTATAGCCTTACAGTGGGTCAGGTCTGGGTCAGGGGCGAGGTCTCCAGGGGTGTCATCTTACAGGGCTCACTGGTGACAAGGCTAAGCTCTGGGTTGTGTGAGGCAATTTTCACCACACACCCACAGAAACCAGGAATCAGTGACCTAGGCTAATATACACCTATGTCAAGCCTGTGTTAAGCAAAGGGTTTTTGTTGCCATTAATACTGAGCATTTCACTAGGGTCATATTTGATTGCTCAAGCACACAAATTAAAGCAGAGTTTGATGACCTTGGTATATAATATACATGTATGCTGTATTTCCTTAGCCTTTCCCCGGTTAAAAAGTATGAAATCAATTTGTCCTTTCCTAGAACTTTTTACATTTTATACTAAATAGGCTCCCTAAATTAACTTTCGACAAAAATATAATTCAATCAATTTTAAACAATTTATCCAAATCTCAGATTTCTGCATTACATCTTGGCACATATGAGCAAGAATTATGATTTAATAATTACTTTGGTCAACTTACAAGAAGTGTTTTACCAACACAGCCTACATGTGACAGCAATTTCAAGGTCGAATTTTTAAAATTTAAGTATTCTAATTCTTCAAACTTCTTCAACCACTTCTGCAACAAATATTCTGAATCATTCTGAGTGAATTATATGGTGTTGATAAATAACTTGCTCAGTTTTATGAGTATGGATCTATAAAGAAATCAAGCAAGTCATTTGTAACTTTCCAAATTAATTGTATGGATGAATTCCACTGAAAAGTGTGGTTGCAGAGGCTGAAGTGTTACAGTATGGCCTTATCGCTTAAGGTGCTGTCACTTGTAGTAAGAGATGCACATGTTCTTTGCACAGGTAAGGCTAAAACTGTCACGTACAGTTACATCCCTTATACTTACAACTCAATAAGCTGTGAGTTCAAGTCCAGTTATTGCTGGCTTCCTCTCCGGTCGTACGTGGGAAGGTCTGTCGCCAACCTGCGGATGGTCATGGGTTTACCCGGGGCTCTGCCCGGTTTCCTCCCACCATAATGCCGACCGTCGTCATATAAGTGACACAGTCTTGAGCAGGGCGTAAAACACCAATCAAATAAATAAATAAATAAATACAACTTAATACTAGACAGTTGAGTAAACTTACAGCGTATGTTCTCTGATAATTTCCAGGTAAGTCACAAGGAGACTTCTACAGTATTAATATTGGGACGTTTGTCTGTCAAAACCGGCTGACCATTCACCAACGTATACTTCTATAAGAATCAAACACAGTGACAACCACATAAGACACTGACATTCATCCCTACTGGCAAAAGTTTAAGGACCAATCATGCAAAAGTTAAGACAGAAACACAGGGTATCTTGAAAGTCATCGCTTGACACAACCACAGCAACAGCCATGACAAAGCAATTACACTTTCCTGCTACCATTTAGCTGGTGATGTTAACACAGGCAATTTCGCAACAAATGTATCCTTTGTTACCACGGTGACAGCAAGGAGCAACTTCCATCAGTCTTAATTACCATCACTGCCTCTGCTAGCCAAGAGTCTCAACTCTGACCTCGACCCACTGAGTAATTAGCGATAATTACCTTGAAATATAAGAGTTCAAGTTTTGCGCTGGTCTTGGAGCACAGAATCTTGACAGTGCTGACAAAGCCGTCATCACAGGAACCAATTGTCTAAATAGTAATCCCAGTCCTGACACCAAAAATGTGAGCTGGATTGTTTGTAAACTGTGGATAGAGCTGAGCGAAGATAGCTGCTTGAGTTACTATGCCTACATCTTTAGAGCTCTGGGGGCACTCAGCAGCCAGCAGTTAACTCTCCTCACTCACAACATAAGCCAGTATCTGTAATGCTCCGGTATCAGAGGAATGTGAAGCTGCAAGGAAATCTCTGGCAAAAGAAGTCTGAGTATAGTGCAGCCCATGCCTTCACAGGAAACTGATGACAGATGTACTCAAAAACTGATTTCTGTGATGCCCAGCACGATGTGATATTTTCCCAATGTGCATTGACAAAACTACTGAACACAATTCCCCTCGCATAAATTTGCTGCAATAACCGAGAGGCAGAGAATGTGTACCAAATGGCAGACACACAAGCTGGCCAATCAGCCAAAAAAAAAAAAAAAAACACTGACAACAACAGCAGCTGAAATTGCAGTTTCAAATTTTAAATGACAGTATGTTTTGACATAAGTGACTGGCACCAGATTTCATGGAGTCAAAAGATAAAAACGATACAGACAGACATAATTTGTAACCTGGTTTTATTAAATGTCGCTATAAATTTGCATAATGTGTCGCGTGTTCTACAGAGAACCGCAGACTGAGGCACTTATAGAGTCTTGTTTTCTATCATGCCTACCTCAATAGATCAGAAGTACTCCCATTAGCTGGTTTAGTCAACTGTCAGTGTTGATTTCAGAGGGGATGCCTCAAGTACACAGACATTACCACAGCAGGCTCGGATTAAACTGCCCGGATACACTTACAGTTGGCATGGCCCTAACACAACCCACAACCGTTAAAAAGCCAGCACAGGTGAAAAATTAGCCGCGATTACCGACTCTACATGCAATACAGTACTGCTACATACCCTAATCAGTTAAATTTACATAATGTTGCATAATTCGTAACTACATAGGTAATGCATATTCAGTGGCTTCAATCATACAGTGTAAGTATACTACCGAAAAGAAACATAATGAAGTCAAATACACAACCAAAAATAAATGCAGAAAACATTAAATTTGTGAGAAACTTTAGTTATTTTCATTCAACTACTGTTTCAGTTTCAGTTTTGGGCATACTAAGAAAACGAACCAGTTAATACACGTAGAAGTAATACAGAATATTTTTTATGTGATGCATACCACACTTGAGAATATTTTGGTTAAACAAGTGTTATCAAACTACTTCATTCTTATTATCTCTACTACTCTGTGGATATCTTCTTAAAACGAAGTGACTACCTGGATAACAGTTTCATTAGTGCTGTAACGCAATGACTGTGTAATTGGTGTTATAACTAAGTGACCCTGGTAAACTGGCGCTCAGACAATTTGACTCTCTTGATAGCTACAGCAACAACAACAGACTAACTATCCAGATGATAACCACTACTACAACAGAGTAAGTATGATGTATCCCCCTGACAACAGCGTCTGTAAGGCCAAGAGATAGAGACAGAGAGAGGTGATCCCATGCACCGGCCACCTGCCGAGGTAAACAAACCAGAGGGCGCTCTGCTGTGCAGAGTTTGCCGGGATCAGACGGTGACATCTATCTGGCCCCGGGAGATCCAGATAGCATCAGCTCAACAGCACTTGCCTCATATTGATTTCCACTGCAGCTTTCCATAGACACCAGCCCATAAATATTAAAGCCTATCAACTGGTAACTGGCGCTCAGAACACATTATAATCCCAGTGGTGGCTGTAGTGTGGGGTGAACTCTGCGGCAGAGGGTTGCCACAGCCAGCTAAGCAGGCAATCAGTATGTGTTCTGAGCTGGCCATATGAAAACTTACACGACTACCACAATCACATGTGCTGTGTATGTTTTATTTATTTATTTGATTCTTGTTGAGCCTCAGTATCAGATTGTTTCGCTCTCTCGCCCTAACACTAGGCAAGGGCTGGATAAGATTGCATAGTTACAAAGAACAGTGCACTACTTCACTTGCCACATAAAATAAAACCCCACTAAACTGTATCTAGCTGACAGACACCTCTTCTCCCTGCAAACAGCACGAACTGTGACAGCACAAAGATTGCCATGGTCTTATTTAGGCCAAACACATAGTAGCTTTTGTTTCTGTTTCTTTATCAGCCTTTCCTATCCAAAATATTTCTGGTTTTTTTTTTTTTTGGTATAATTTTTTTCAGATATGCTAAGTAAAGTTAATATAGCTTGCAAGCACTTATTTTCTTTTCAGTCGGCAATGTTCCTACAATTACTCACATCTATTTACTGTCAGATAAAACTGCACACGTACGATTTTTTTTCCCCCTATTGTACACGCGGAAACACGAGTACACGTATTATTCTTTTTGGGGTCATACCTCATTCATTTGTGTGTCTACAATTTCCTTGACTGATGCATGAAACCGCATCCATGATTATATCATTCGACTACCAATCAGGGAAGACAGATTAGAAGAAAATCACTGCAGCTTGCAAAATCCCTGACAAAACTTCCTCCCCTCATCCCCAAGAAAAACACCCTATCACAGGATTGACAGGGCAGGTGTTAGTCCCTTGCGTCAGGGGCTCAATAACACCAGGGGCAGTTCCTAAACCTTGTAAAACAACAACAGATAAGTCTGCTGTCACCATTCACACAACTAAACATGTGAACAATTTCAGAAATAAAGATACAGTACATGCATGGCAATCCCTAGAATTACATATTTTCTCCAGATAATCACCAGATTCAGCTAAAAACAGGCCAACCAGTTCATGAACACGCCACACTTTTTTTCTTCTTGTTTTTTTTTTTTTGTTTTTTTTTTTCGTTCTTCCAGCCCGACACGGTGGCAGTTTCCGATCCAATAGGCTGGAAAGGTTGTCATTCATGGGGTTTGTGTCAGACCATTATAACAAGCAGCGCGTCCAGGGCCAGCTTTGTGTGTTCCAGCTAAAGTCTATAATTTGCCACATCCTGTACAATTCTCCCTGATCTGTTCATACACTTCCATACACCTGGCCGAGTCAACTGAGAGACTAACGGGCTTAAATACACATAAACCAAACTCTACAGAGGTGAAAGTTACGAGCTGTTTTCAAACAGTTGACAGCCCAACTGCAATTCCAAATTACACCGTGAGCTATGTCACAATGCTCTGTACGCATACTGCTCACATCCCCTAATGTCAACAGTTGTACAATTTTAATGAAGAAACTATGAAATAATGTCATATTCATGCCATCTAATCCTACATTAGAAATGAAAAATTCAGTGGAATCTGACATCTTTGAAAATCAAAAAAATTAAAAGGTGATTTACACCACATATCCGGTGATACTTAAAATTACTTAACCCATGATGGCATTTTCACAATGAATTAATAAACACTTCCATCCAGTAGATATGAAACTATCCATGACAACATATATACCTGAAAGTGTTTTTCTCGTTAACCTGTTAATTTAGAAAGCACCTTCTTCATGCATGCTCTGTTATTTTAACAGTAAATCTCTTTCTAAAATGAAGGCATCTTTAAGACCTTGGTCCAAAGACAACAACATGGTTTGTCAAGGAAAACACATGTATACAAAAAAACATCTGTGTCCTACAACCTCCGCAACAACCAACGCTCGGCAATACATGTTTGTTCAGTATATCATATCATATCATAAACAATTACAGACAGACACGCTAGAGCTGCAACAGGCACGGAGCTATGACTTGAAGAATAATTCTACGAAAAAAGATTTCTCAGCACACAAGCCAGACAATGGTGAAGACACAGCAGAGCCTTCTTAATTCCCTAGAGCACCTCAAGTCCATTAAGAGTTCATAAGGTAATTTGGTAAATACAATGTATGAGCGCACATGTCAATAGTGACTGACTTTTACTTTCAGCCCACCTGCATGTATGAAATGGAAACTCCATATAAAATCATGCTTAGTATATTATATTCACAGAATAAAGTGCCAGAACACTAAACGACTAAATTACCGAACCAACTGTATCTCTGTCAACTACATTATCTCCCAATAAATATCATGGGATCAGAAAACAATGCAGATGTACATGCCAAAAAATTCTTATCTGCCACCGAGCAATCTGCATGAACCCCTAAATTATGCCCGAGGCGAAACTCAACATACTGAATTTGGAAATGCAAGAAATGCTCACCAGAGTGGTAGTGCAGTGGTAGTGCAGAGGCAGAGAAAGATATGGCTTCACCCCCTGAAGTTAGCATCAGCACAGAGGCCCAGAGATTTGTCCTCACCCCGTACCCATGTTGATATAACACCCACCCTGGTCCTTAGCTCCTGGTTAAATCTCCTTAACCCACACACATGGTTTCAGTTGCCCCACTGTACTGTTCCCCTGAAAGGGCACTGCAACTGGGGACTAGGAGCATCTTGGTTTCAATGAGAATGTACTCTACACAAAGCCTTTAAGGTTATGAGAGGCAGAGTCTGTGGGAAGGGTATAAACTTAGAGACTGGGTCAGGGAGCAACATGTATTTAAACCTTTGTGATAAATGCATCTACACTGTACAGCCACACACACACACATACTGCATTGGTATGTGAAAATGTACTTTCTGAAGCTCATTAAAGACTTTACACTGATGTTTTGGATGCCAACATTTAAGTTTTTCTGATAAGAAATTAATCAAACTTAACAAACAACTCATATACTCAAACATAATGTGTCAGTTGAAAACTGCCTAACTGAAATACATTGTACTGTGTATGTTACCTCCCTCACTGTTAATCATGAATATCATAATCATTTAGCATTTTGAGGCATTAATTAAAAATATGTTTGCTGAACCACATTTTTATCTGAGGCAGTCAGATTACCTAGTAACCTCAACAAAATAGTTTTTAAAGTTGGCCTTGCGCAAAAATCTATCAGATATAAAGCTTGAAAATAATGCTTGCGTTTGCAACAACCCATAATCACTCAGTGTAATTCTGCCACAATTTTGCATGTTTGCAAAGTGTCTATTCAAGAATATTCTGAAGGCACTATTCTGTGTAGACTGATAAAATTATACTTTTTGTGAAGCCCTGAAATTGGCCAATCCAACCAATGTAAAGGTAGTTTTGTCTCCAAAATCTGACTACATAAACATGCATAAATTGCACTGAAAGTTGCCCTTTCATATGCGAAAAGGCTGAGGAATTAACATGGGCACTTGTAAAACCTACATGTAGCTGTACATCATACTGGATTAGATAATTGCATTATATCTTCTCAGAGATCCAGCTGGCTTCATAGAGACACTGCACCAGCTGCACGATGTACATGCATCAGCATAACAATTTACAAGTACGATCTCATTACCGTATTTATTTATTTAACTGGCATACTCAGAAATATTTCAATTATACAACAGCGACCAGTATTACGATGAGAGGAGCCCAGTGAGAAACCCACGACCACTTGCAGATTGCCGACAGACCTTCCCACAGAGAGCAGAGGCCAGTATGAGCTGGATTTGAACTCACAACCAATTGGTGCGAGGCTCCCACGTCACTGTGCTGAGCTAGTACCCTAACTACTCTATCTCGTGTTAAGTAAACTGTGATTTAATAAATGTGTAAAAATCCCACTTCAGGCCTGATGAACTGTTATTCAATCAGCTACATACACTTTTATCACACTATTATTATGTTTTTTCCACACATGACCCCCCAGGTATATGTACATCCTTCCTATTTTAAAATGCAAGGACAACCGAACGTAGATATAATAATCCGTGGAAAGTCCTCCAGGTAGCTTTTATCAAATCAGTTGTCCTAGGCACTAAATGTCCCAGTATCAAAAGCTTCCTGAAATATGACATATCTTCCCTCATTCCATGAGCCAGGCAGTCGACGGGTCATAGATCAGGTGAAAACTCACCTGACACGTGCATATGAGTGCATGAATGCCTGAAGGGTGACACACAACACAGGTAATGAAGTGTTCGGGAGACTATGGTTGTCTTCCGAGCAAATACCAGAGTAGACACTTAGTCAGGCACAGTTCCACACCATGACCACAAGCAAACCACATGGTTTCATAGACTGCTACTGAATCTCAGCAAAAAGCACAGGGAAATACATGTATTTGTTTCAAGAAAGAGTAGTCAACAGCTTGAAAAGTGTGGTGACAATAGAAATCTGAAATAGAACGGAGGTACATGCAGAGATGAAATATGTCTATTCATTGGAGGTACAGGTCCATGTCCATTTACTATATATACGTAACAGAGGTACACATCCATTTAATACAGGTACATGCAATATATTCAATAAAAATAATCATATGTGTTCATCCAGTAATAATATCAAGTGTTCATGCAGTAACAATATCAAAAGCGTTCATTCAATACAGATATTATGTGTTCATTCAACAGATATCACATGTGTTCTTGCAATACAGATATCACGTGTTCATGCAATACAGATATCACATGTTCATTCAATACAGATGCATGAAAATGTTCAGTGAATACAGATACATGTATTCATGTGAATTCAATGCAGATACATGCATATATTCATGTAATAAATACAGATATCTGGTGCTGTACATACAGAAACTGAATTCACTAAATACATGTACATGTATGCATTCAAGAATGCAATCATCCCCATTTACTGACCAGAATAGAACAGATATGACAAACTGAGTGCATGCAAAGCGTACAGGTATATACATACGGCTTTTAAATAATAAATTGACATTTAAATATTCTGACCCTTGGTATTCACTTCTTGTACCTGTGTGGGCAATGTTGTACACTTGCATGTTGACTTACTATATCTAAAAGTTAGAGCTGATGCATACTTCAATACACCTCGACAGAAAATCAATTGAGTCTGTTTCAGTCGGGAGGAGTAGTAAGTGCCTATGAGCAGATCAGACAATGTTACATGTACTACTAAAATAGTGTACAAATTACACGTAGCTTTAATACATGTATGTACACGTGCCACAATGAAGATGATTACACCAAATTTCTGTGACAGAACTTAAGCTTAAAGACAATGATTATCCCTTGATGCTCCCACATTTATCTGATCAACATATCCGCACAAAATAAATGGCAGGAATTGATTGGTTGATGAGGAGTGTAGAGATTGCGAGGTTAGTGGATTAGCAGAATTTGCTGCATGCAATCTGGTTGCTGAACCACAGGCTATGAATCGATGCTATACACGCAAGGCATCGTGCATAAACAACCCTCGTGGCTATAGGCCAGCAAGCACCTAAGGGACAGCTCCTACATCAAAGGTGAACTAAAGACAGGTACGTGCAAGACAGATCTGTCAAAGTAAGTCCTCAGCTCAGACAAACGCAAGTGACACTTATCCAATCATGTTCTTTTAACCATTGATCGGCTTAGGCGAACTGAAATTTCTCTTTTCCTTGAGACAGACACACATACAAGTATCATATACATGTAAGTTTAAAGTGTCCAGGGCCCAGTCGTTCAAAAGTGTATTAGCTAACACTGGTGTTAAATCCTATTTCATATTTAAATATTTTAGCTAAACTCTGCCGCCAATGCAGTTCTCCAAAGACAAAGTATAACAGCAGCAGGTTTAGTTCATACTTAATATAATGTTACTGTAATTCTTCAATCTTATCACATGTTAACAAGGTGTTTATTGACGTAGCTTCATTATTCTGTGTAGGGTGACAAAATTATACTTTTTGTGAAGACCTCAAATTGACCCACCCAAAATATGTAGTTTTATCTCCAAAATCAAATAAAATGCAAGTTGCAAAAAGTTTTGTCTGTGAAAAGGTTAAGGAATTAGGGTATACATTTTTTTTTTCTTTTTGGCTAAGTGCAAAATTGAGTGAGTGAGTAAGTGCTTGGGGTTTAAGAATTGTTAAGTCATATGACGACGAAGAAATCCTTAGAATGCATGTAATGTGCCTCCTTGTTGCAGGACAGATTCCCGCTGCTCTTTTATCTAGTGCTACTTCACTGAGAAGCCTTACCAAAGGCAAGTAAGCTGCCCACTCGAGCCATTATACTGATACGGGTCAACCAGTCGTTGCACTATCCCCTTCATGCTTGCAAAACTGAAGACATGGCTAAAAGTTAAATCTGGAATTAAGTCGTAAACTAGTTTTGAACATCTGGGTCAAATATGTAACATATTACTAATAACATACATGTGGGTGTACATTCACGTAGGCATAGATCGTTTCCATGTATAACGCATTATCATATCTTACACAAAGTAAATTTAATTACATTTTCTTTTTTTTTCTTTTAACCTCGGTTTCATTAAATTCATTGCAGAGTTTTCTTTATTACATCATCACAGCATGCGACATGTCAACTGTTCACAAGTTCTCTACAACGAATGAAATACTTACAATCACCAGACGTTATCACTAAGGATCCATGAATAGTGGGTGTAGGGAATCAAGAAAATTCCTCATCCATGGCTGGGTTTGAACCCACACCTCAAGTGCCTCCTGGTCAGGCACCTTACCCACTGAGCCATGTCACCCTCTTTCCCACGGGCCTAAAATACTGTTCTGCAGATCTTAACTTCCCAATAATTCTAACCTGTTGTCCTCACACACCCATCCCAAAACACCTGCAAAGTGCTGCAAATATCGTCCAATCCAGCTTCTGCTGGCTTGGATGCTTTTCAACTCTGTCACATTTAGAAAGGGTTGTAACTCAGGTTTCCTCAATCCATTCAATACGTTCTCCATTATCACTGTATGTGAAGAAATAACCTTCGTCCCTCCTATCAAACAGAAGGACTAAGGGTACAATAACAGGTGAAGTGTCCAGGGAGTAAAACCTGACTTCCGTCCGGTTTTAATGTGATTCTGTCCCACCAGCTAAAGTCCCGCTCCATATGCAGCAAAGTGACATACATACACATGTCCGTATGTAATCTTACATCTATCCAATGTGCATAAATCCCTAAACACGTAATCTTATCACACCACACAAAAGCCGCAGTGGTAAGTCCACAAGCTGGTAATGGGATGATTTTAATCTGGGAGTAGAAGCTATGCACAGGGTACTCTGGCGTCTATACCTACACATAAGCAGTTTACTGTGTTCCTGGCCCTTACTCACTGCTTCTTGTTTATCTTACACTGCTACAGAATAGGTAAAAGGTGTGGGGTTGGGTCAGGCTTAAGCATTAGAGTACAGTCAGTCAAAGATCCAGTAGGAGGGATTAATACCGTAGTGATCCCTAAAACATGCATGTGTGCGAATTGAGATGGGCTCCGAGGAAAACTGCGACAGTCTACTGAGACCAGCTCCATGGAAAAGTCCACCAGAGTTGTGCAATTCTTGTCACACAGTGTTATGAAAATGTGACAGCCATTAAACCAAACCTGTTAATGAAGAAACACAGATGTATCCTTGTCACAAAGGATGATGACAAGTGGCATATAATGACGTATATCTCAAGTTTGCCATTGCATAAACATAATATTTCATCTTTTGCAAAATCTCTTTTATCAGGCATCATAGCTATGTTGCAAGTCTCCAGCTAATATACAAATGTCTTCGACATCCAGCTCAGATAATATTTATCATTCGAGGAGACAAACTTGTTAAAGTAAAAATGCATGATAATGCTCTTATTACTTGGTCGTAGGACATGCCCAAAATTCTTGCCTAAAGCTTAAACCTGTCAAAAGTTAACAGGAATTGTAATTCTGAAGAGGAGTTTCTCCTATTCCAAAGCAACTAGTACAACCAGATCCACAACATATGACCAACAAGACACTTACGTGTACTGTCATTGTAATTCATTCTTTTTACCCAAATGTATTACTTTTCACATTTCTTTTGGTCTACATCTTACAAGAGTAAACTTATGCGTCAGCTTTAATTAGGGTCAAATGTATACAACACTGGTCAGGTGTACCCTATGTTAGTAACTGCATTTGTCAAATAGGCTCAAGTGTCACCGCAAAAAAAAAGGGGGTACCTAGCATGGGCACACAAACTAGGCTGTGGTAAGATGTGCCCCGGGGTACACAGTCTGGCTTTCAAATGCCAGGATAGACTGATGTGAGCCAGTTGATCCTGGTTGACAGTACACAGGGTAACGTGTCTATTTATAGAGGTATTAACTGATAGGGTCAAATAACACAGCCCTAAAGAAAAGCGCCCAAGTCTTCGACAGGCTTCCAGTGCAGTGGGAATTCTTGTCTAAACGCGACCGAAATAGCAATGGCTGGCAGACTGGCAAAAGCTGGCCTTCTGCTACATGAAAGTATTGATCACTCGGCCACAAACTCAATAACATCTTCAGTCTTCATATCCTCTTACCCAGCGTTGCCTCTGTACACATTACAATAACATATGACACCCCTACAAATAAATCTCCTGTCTGCTGTTAGTCCCCGATCCCTTTTTTTCCTTTCCGTTCTGCTTGCTTTTTTTCCTTCTTACCTCCACAAGTTTTTGTTTCAGTTCCTTGGGCTCAGTGATTATGGAGCCATTAAGCCATTACCATATATCAGCAATAAATATTTTTGTGTGTCAAGGAATGAACTCAGCCAAATCTATCCTCAGGAATGCCACCTTATCAAGGCTCTGCAGACAATACAGTTCCTCCCTCCATGATACTGTATGTCAGTCTCAAGCTTTGCTCAAATATAATAGTATCAAATAATAGTACATCTATCAGCAGGAAAAACTGGAAACAGTCCATATATTTATTTATTTATCTGATTGGTGTTTTGCACCGAACTGAAGAATATGTCACTTATACGACTGCAAGCAGCATTATAGTAGGAGGAAACCAGAGTCCAGGGGGAACGTACAACCATCTGCAGGTTGCTGCCAGACCTTCCTACGTACAAAAACAGGTAATTCACCCAAGTAAATAATACAAATTCACATGGAACCAAATGCATGTAAAGTCATCCTGGAAAACTATACTTAACCTTGAAAAAAAAACACGAAAGACAAATAACGAATTTGCCAGACGACCCGGATGTAATAAGGGTTTCAAAATAAACACGTCCATATATTCCTCATGTAAACACGCGAAATGATTGAAGCATTGCTGTAAAACCCCACATTAAACACCGGTATCTTAACAGCCTTATATGCTGCACGAGTGAAAGGCTTTGGCCGCCGCAGTAATAATGAATGTGGCTTCCGACAACGCTCAATCATTTGTCTGCTATGCTCGGTGTAACAGTAGCAGCAGGCTATTATTCAGGGGTAGAGAATTACATTTACGCTCTGGGCATTTGCATCTCTCCCCCTCCCCTTCTCTCTGTCTGTCTGTCTACTTCAGCCAGACTGCTTCTTCCCACCTCTACCAGCGGCAGCCAGTCCTCACTCTATCGAGGACCTGCCTCGGGTACATGCATCACCCACCCAGGTCTCGCTATGCAATCTGGCCATTAACCACACAGAACATCTGATTTCTGTGTAATTGGAAAATTAGCAGACTTGTAACAGATTCCTCACAGGTACGAGAAGCGCACCTGGTATAGGCGAAATAATGAGCTAGTTTGATTAATCAATTGATGAAGGTACAACTAAACGACTTGCTACACGTAACCAGACCCTCTAGCTCTCAAGACCTAAAAATGTTGGCGGTACCCTGCAGAGCTAAGCAGCGATCACTTGGTACAACTGTTGGCAGTGCCCTGCAGTGTTAAGCAGCGATCATATGGTGCAACAGTTGGCAGTGCCATGCAGTGTTAAGTAGCGATCACATGGTGCAACCGTTGGCAGTGCCATGCAGAGTTAAGCAGCAATCACATGGTGCAACTGTTGGCAGTGCCATCCAGAGTTAAGTAGCGATCACATGAATCCATGCACTATTTCATGCCTTAGTAAATGTACATGTAGCATTCAATGAATCGCATCTATTCATCATGAATCACCTATTTGAATACCACTTGATCAATTCGATATGACAAATTCATCAGAATGCAGCTTAAGAAATAGGATTGTCCTATTTGAAGTCCACTTGATCAATTCAACTAGTTGATATGACAAATTCATCAGAATGCAGCTTAAGAAATAGGACTGTCCCATTTTAAGTCCACTTGATCAATTCAACTAGTTGATATGACAAATTCATCAGAATGCAGCTTAAGAAATAGGACTGTCCCATTTTAAGTCCACTTGATCAATTCAACTAGTTGATATGACAAATTCATCAGAATGCAGCTTAAGAAATAGGACTGTCCCATTTTAAGTCCACTTGATCAATTCAACTAGTTGATATGACAAATTCATCAGAATGCAGCTTAAGAAATAGGACTGTCCCATTTTAAGTCCACTTGATCAATTCAACTAGTTGGTGTGACAAATTCATCAGAATGCAGCTTAAGAAATAGGACTGTCCCATTTTAAGTCCACTTGATCAATTCAACTAGTTGATATGACAAATTCATCAGAATGCAGCTTAAGAAATAGGATTGCTCTATTTTCATTGCACGTGTTGAATTCGACCAGTTCATACCACAAATCGCATAGTTCAAACGCTGTTTAACACAGGTGATTTATGACTGCTGTTTTATGTCATACTCAAGAATATTTCACTTATACAAACTGCAGTCAGCATTATGGTGGGAGGAAAATGGTTATGGCGTGTTGTAACACGTATGCATATGGTGTATGTACATGGACAGGTATTTCTCTCTGAAACTCGGGTCATTCCACAGCTTCAGACCCAACCTGACTGTTGTGTCAAGTCCTAAGTGCTTCCGTATGTGAAATAACGCGACGCGACTCAACAGTAATTGTAGTCCAGTTGTTATTGCCTTATTTCAACTCCATCAGGCCTTCTTACTTAGAGCAGGCGTGTGATTATCACATCCCTTGAGGAAGACTACCTGTACATGTAGATCGAAGCCTGGTCTACACTCGTGAATTCGTACTCACAACTCTTGATTAAGTGAGGTTCTTGTTACTAGCATACCTAAACTTTCTAGACTATGACGGACACCTCATACCTGCTCCGTAAACGACTCACGTCCACAGATACCTATTATTAATTCACCTGTACGTCATATTATAACAACAAATTAATGTATTGTAATTCTTGAACTCAAAGAAGTATTCTGGTACATGGAAGAAAATATTCGAAAAGTGCCAATCTGAACTTAATCAAACCACCCAAAAGTCGAACTGATACACCTTGAATGTCACAAAGTCATTTGAACACATTCTGAAGAAACCATAAGAAATTACAGGTAAATCATGAAGTACTAATTTCAGAAAAAATCAGCCAGTTGGTTCATGGAATGTTTAGTTTTCACGCTCTTCATTTAACTCTTAGGCAAAAACCATCTGAAACTTTTTCGAAAACATACATGTAGACATATTCACTTAAGTTTATACCTACATGTATGTATCCCCCGGCACTGATGGACTAGACAATATTGTGAAGTCACAAAGAAGAGTGACAGGTTGGCAATTCCAGCACCGTAACTGTGACTCTCCACCTCATTCCCTGAGATCACTCCTCAGCCATGGCCACAGTTTTTCTCATCAATACAGTGTTATTATGCGGCGACATGCCAGGTGAGCTGGCTGCCTGAATAGTTCAGCTGGTCAAAAGCCGAGGACAAAAGAAGGTCTCTGTTATCCTCGGATGAAGGCAATTACACAAGCTAGCATGGTGTGGCACCGACAGTGATATACCGGCGACGCTTTCCGCGCTTGACAGAGTTGCCGAGCAGGAATAAAAGCCTAACTGACCGAGGCGAGGGCCCCCAAGGCAAATATTAGCACCTTAGCTGAAGAGCAGCAGTAGGGCAGAAAATACCCCTTACATCTACTTAGTGGGTGACTGTGGGGCTGGGGCACCTATTGACTTGTGCATGGCTGGTTGTTTCGAGGCTCCCCAGCCTACCTCTCCCCCTGTTATACAGTAAACGTCCACGTAGCCGCGGGTTGGCCTTATCCGCTGAGATTCACCACAGCATCTCGCCTCTCTCCACATCAATATGGGATCAAATTAGTCTGCAGTGCTTACGTTTACGGTGTGCTGTATTTTTTTTATTCAACCTCTTCAGCTTCCTGCAAATGGATTGTGAGAGGCGAAAAAGCGTCAATTGCTAAAAGCCAGTGTTGCCGAGGGTTGAAAATCAGCCAGTAGCACAGTTTTGTGTGAACACCTACTTACACCTCTCTTCTGGACAATGGGGGAATCGACAATGTCCTAACCATTTGCATAACATGGTGGCTTACATGCAGTTCCCTCAGAAAAATTCCTATGCCAGAGCTGTTGTGTCTCGGGAAGCTAAATAATACATAACTGTACATACACTTGAACATATACCAAGGCCACTTCTGCATCCCGGTAACTGTGTGCACACAACACACAATTAATTGACTGTCATCATAATTCTCTGCATTTCCGCTTGCTTTCCGGGTAGATAATTTGGAGACCAATTTTCTGTTTGTAATTTCTGTGGATCCTTTAAAGGCAGCCAATATAGCCCACATTCTCACACTGAAATTCAAATTCTTCTACATGCAGGATGTCCAAACTGTAATAATAAATGCATTCCTACAGAAGCTTTGGCTTGAGTATTTATTTAATTGATTTTTGTTCATCACTAAACATCATGCTTGCAGGAATGCACTGTATCATGTGAGGGGAATCATGCGGATGTTTACAAGATAAATTATCAGTTACTGGATTTGAACCCCTTGTATCTTTCCAACAGTCAGGTAATTCTGTCGTTTTGCCAAATGAAACCATCTTGTTGAGTTTTGACATCTTCCAGTTCGCCTTGCTCGACAAAAAATACTTGAAGACCAACAAATGAAGTCATTCACACATATTCCTGGCCATTACTCTCTGACAGTTACATGCATATATGCAGTGGTATTAGCTTTGAATCTCACAGCCACTATCACTATATACATATATATATAATATATATATATATATATATATATATAAGTATATAATATATATAAGTATATATATGTAAAATGTATTTAAGTGAGTGTAAACACGAGTGTTAATTAGCGAACTGCGTAATGAGCAAGCTGCGTCAGGGAAATGACAGAAGGGTATATGGCTGACGCATGTTTTCTGATATCATTTTCATACCAATACTCTGAAAGTTTATACATGTACATGACGATGATCTGCAGGTACGCATAATATTAATATGTTTGTTTACTTCACCATTATGCAAAAGGCCACTTCCAACACCATTTCGGTTATTTTACAACAATGACATGTCCCAGACCTTTTATATTTACAGTGCTGATTCAGCTGAACATTACATATGATGCCAAAGACACCAGACACCAGACACCAGGTCAATCTGTACACTCCCCTACCCACTTAATCTGACAGACAAGACTGACAGTCAACTTATTGTATGCAAGGGTCTACTGCCTTCCTAGGCAGTCTCTTTTAACCTTCACACATGTGCATGCCTAATGATCTCTTGTGTAAATTACCACAGTTGTAGAACGAAAAAATCATGCACACATCTATGAGTATATCCAATCAAATTAACTGTGTAGGTACAGGAATTCCCTTGTAAGCAAAGATTCACTCACGGTCATAAATGCTATTGGCAGATCGTGATTTTTGTCTATTGTCTTTTAACTACATTTTGCCAGAGGACAAATAAGGCCTTATATCTGTAAATATAATCTCTCTTTTTACTATCATCAAAGACACTCTTCCTGATGTGTTCATCAGAGAAAAGATGTACATTGTACATGTAAGTACCAACCCCTGTGAATGTACCAGTCCTCACAAAATCCCACACCTTTTTACCACATCATACCAGAGTATGAAAACTCTTCCTATTGCTTCCTAGAAGGCCAGACAATCAATTCATAAATTATCCCGTCACTTAATCACTTGTCCTCTTCCATCTGCTGCCAACCCTTTCATTCCCTCCCCCTCAGCTATCTTTTATTCCTGGCCCACAGAGAGAGTCTGCCAACCCTGGGATACACCAGCATCTTACTGCCTGCTCTGGCATCTCCAACCTGGTGTGTTTACATCCCCTCCAGGCTCACAAATACCAGTTTTGTCAGAAAATGAGTTGGAGCATACTAGCCTGCCCAAGCCTTCAGCTGACCTCTGTAACACAAAGCGTACAATTGCCACAGCCATGGGTACAGTATACCCTCTCCACAATAACCTTAGTATACCTTCGATCAGAAAACCACATTGATAAAAATTTGTTTATTTATATGATTGGTGTTTTATGCCGTACCCAAGAAAATTTCACCTATAAAAGCCTGGAAATAATCAGCAGGGCACGGACAAGCTGACATGTAAATAACACTATTATTTCTTTTGGGAATAGCTGGAAGGTTTGCCCTTATGACATACACCAACTTCATAAGTATTTCCGGGCTTGTTTTACAATGATGGCCCCCAAAACAGTGGGAGGCATTCAAACTTTATATCCAGATTGCGAGCTGAATCTGGATCTATCGATAAACCATTTTTCACCCATCTGAGGTTATCTGCTCATTTATTGCTTCACGTAGTACAGCAAGTAACCCTTGCATTGACCACCTTACCCTATTTCTTCTCATTTCTGGGACACCTGGTCTGCTCTTCTGAGGCAATATATATGTAACTGTAGCAAGAATACCGAGTTTATTTTTTCTCACGTGGTTAGACCATCTAATGAACTACATACTCATGTCTTTACTTTTCCAACAGACTGGTAAAGAAATGTAATATTCTACTTTCAACACTACCAATATTTGTCCCAAATTTTATAAGAATTAGTGTACATAACAGTGCCTGTGAAGAAAAGTCTCAACCCTTAAATAATCAACTTTAACCTGTTCAGCAGTCAACTAGCCACCCAGGCAATTTAAACACTCGACTCCTCCCCAATCCAATAAGTAATCGGTGTGCTATCTTTTTTCTCAGCAAACCTCTTGTTCTTACTCTTAAATACTCTTTACCACAGACTAGAACCAAGCTTAACCGCACGCCGACGACACAGCTTTTCCCCTCTCAGGCGAGCTAATAAAATGCATAGACTTCTACAATTGACAGACAAGCAAGTAGACGTGGCTTATGATGTATTAGAAAACATTAATTCAGTGTGCATTCTGTTTTATGGAACTGGTCATTGCTCTGATCAAACTAGCTTAGCATACCTATCTGCATAACCATTTTCGACAAAAGACGAGGCTTCCAGAAATGAAATCTTCTTAATTACATGTACAAGTATTTCAGTCACAATACCGACACTGACGTAATTACTTACTGGACAAATCCATTTCATGCTCCAGCACATTTGTAGATAAAAAAAAAGTCTATACGGGTTTTACTCATACATTAATAATAAATGTAGAAATAAAAGTTTCCATCTCGACAAATTATTATTGATATTATAAAAAAAAGAATAAAAGCTGTAATACCTGAATAAATAATGTTTCCTACTAAAAGAAAAAATTACGGTTCCTCTAAATAATTCCAGCACAGCATGCGAGACTGAATTTTTGTAATAAATAAGCCAAATATCTGAAGCACTTGTACCAATGTATACCGTAATTTGGCTATGAAAATCTGCTACTTAAGTTCACTGAAGAACATCACTACATTTGCTATCAGGGCTAAATGAAAGAACATTTAATACCCTTTAAGGATATCCAAATTACAGGGAACATTGCCTCATCTTCCTGATAAATTTAACTTCAGTGTTTGACAAAAATTCCTCATGTTTATTTGTACTTACTATACAATGATTTGTAAGTAATTTTGACACCAAAATTTGGTATATTAGGCATTGATTTCTGGTTTCTTAATATCTGGAAATATTTTAGCCCAAATTAGCCTACTACATACATGCCCAAATTAGAAAGCTGTATTTGGGCTCTGACTATTGTGGATGGGTTTCCAAGAGACTCTCTCTCGATGTTGTCCGAGATTTTGCTTTGTTAAATATTAAACAATGTGAAATAAATGTGGAAAGGTTTGTGAGAGTGCCAGCAGTTCTAAGTGAGCCATCACCTGCTAACGCCCCCTAACAATGCTGCATTGCTGCTATGATTAATAGAATGTGGAGTCTACAAATACCCTGACCAAGGCTGGGGTTGAACCCACACTAATGGATTACGAGTAAGATTTATACATATGTATTACCAAGCATACTGATATATAGTACATGTAGCGCAATATTTGATCTGTCATGTAGATGAAGGCTCCACACAAACTCTCTTATCAGGGATAGAGAAACAAAAAAATAACAGAACAATTGATATGAACCATTACTCATCAACACTGACATTTTTACACTGACATTTTTTTTTCTTGAATTTCAAGATCAAAATAGCAAGCTAATTAAGTGAACATTAATAAAAAAATTTAATTCAAACAACTGACTTCTAACCTGAATGTATTTTTTCTCCCTCACTGGCAGAAATCTTACATGTGGAATTCCTGTGTTAAATCAACCAGCCTGACCCCTAATTACATAAGGGTCAGCCCGTTGCTATGGCAGATTGAGTAAAGATATGAACTGGAGCAAGACTAATCCATTTTGCATGGAAGGGGTAACCTTCGTGACCTACATGTACATTGTGCATGTCCTATGGTAAAGACAGGGCACCAAGCCAGGAGGATATTAGAGCCTGGATCCTCTAATGGCTGCTCACATGAATAACACACATGTATGTGGACATACTCTGCTTTTTGTGCGTTTAGAGCTTATTCTTAAATATTCACACAAACATACATGTGCATGTCCTTGGCAGACACTGTCTGTTTGCATCCTCGGGGTTGGAGGTCAACTTCCAGTGTTATTATGGTCACATCATGAGTGTGTCATTCCGATGAAAACCACTGTGCACACTGTAGAGTTGACTTGGAAATAACTGGCGATCCATGTTGCATAATCCAACACCCTGACAAAAAAAACTGGTGCGGAATCAAATCCCAGCATAATTATCAGGTGTTTTGACAAGTGTCCACAACACACAGCCTTTATAGCCTTGTGCAAACACCACCAGCACAGCGGCCGATCTGCGACCCCCCCATACACACTTTATTAATTGAATAACACCTTAACCACATAGCAAAGGAAAGTGTGTGTGTGTGTTGTGGGGGGGTGGGGGTGGGGGTGGGGATCATCGCCAAGGCGAGAGTGAGTAATAACGAAATTATTCCAACCAACGCAGGTATCTAATAGGGGGAAAAAAAAAACACGCTGTCGGTGAAAGTCCTTGCAGTTAACTATCCAAGTGTTTAAATGTGGAGCCGTAGTATTAAGTACTTTTCAACTGTGATGCGTTAATCTTTTACATTATGCATGTAGATGGTCCATGTTTTGGTGCACTTTGGTCAATCCCTCAGTTGTTTCCTCAGCAAATGTTTGAATTCAGCCACCTGTTAACACAGTTTGTAATGACTTGATATTTTTAAGTCATTCATGCATACCACTTGGAAACAGTATCTTTCCACACTGCACACACCAGCTGAGTGAGTGAGTGCTTGGGGTTTAACGTCGAGCTCAACAGTTTTTCAGTCATATGACTACGTGTATGGAATGTACCTCCTTGTCCCAGGACAGATTTCCCCTACTCTTTTATCTAGTGCTGCTTCATTAAAACAACATACCAAAGGTAAGTAATCCACCCCCGCCCTAGCCATTAAACTGATACCGGTCAACCAGTCGTTGCACTATCCTCATCATGCTTACACACCAGTTGAGACCAGTGGCTTGACTGATTAGTTCTAAAGGCTGGTTTCTAGTGCTGTTATATAGCACCAAATTGCTATTTCATAAAAATTATTATAAAATGATTCTTTAAGGTATGTTTGCTTTGAAAACAAATTCTGACACCTGATTATACAAAACTGATAACTTGTATAAAATATACACATGTACCTGTTGCCCTCATATGCAGAACAGAGGATGTCATATGACAAAGGAAAGCAACTCTGTTGTTTCATGACCCATGTATTAGGAAACAAAAATTTAGATCTCTCCTTTTTTTTTTTTTTTTAAATCATCTATTTTCCTTGTATCCATACTTAAATAAAGTTGTGTAAAATGAGTTCAACTACACAAGGCTAATCGTTCCATTGGCTGTTAGCAATCAGATAACCATATTACCCATTCAAATGACATAAAAGAAACAAATTTGCATATTAACTCCGAACACAAAGATATGTCATTTCGGGCGCTACATGGGAGCGCGCTAGTTACATGTGCTCGTAGGAAATCTAGTGACACCTCGAGTTAGCAGACAAGTCTCAGGCTAGAGGGCTGCCGCGAAGATCAGGCGAGTTGACAGGCTCCCGACAGAAAATCAATTTAACAATCTGTGTGTAGAAGAGTTAGGGTCGCTGCCCATCAGTTTACGAGGACGCCACATCAAGTTTATTCTGTCAAAACGACATGCCAGAATCCTGGAGATCCCCACTGCCAAGGATACACACTCCATATTCATTATGACGCACTCACCGCTAAAACTGTGAGAAACAGATAAAGAGAAATTAACAAATCCTCCTGTAATTCAAATTATTAATATCTCTTGCTACAAAAGTCCTGAGGGCTGTACTTGTGTTGTTTCACATATGCAAAGATGAGCACACACAAAAAAAAATAGAAAAAGGAAAGAGAAAAAAAAATAAACTGAGACACAGCCAGAAGATACAGCTGGTTTTCTGTGCAAAGAAAAGATTTTATAGACTGATTTGGTCATGCATTTGATGTTGCCCGCAAGACGCTTCCTTGATGTTTAAGATGAATTAATTTTAAATAAAAGAAAACTGCTGTGTAGGCTAGCTGACAACTACAATACACTTTAAAAACAGAAATAAAACAGTTGCTTAGACTTCTGACCTCTGATTCCATAACAAGTCATGTTGTATTATTACAGATCCAAAACACACTGCCCAAATCCAGGGGTGGGTGGGTGGGTGGGGTGGGGTGGGGTTAAGGTTTCGACGGGTGATTGATGACTGGGCAGGTCACCCTCTCACAACATTACCCAGGAGACATTAGCAAGATTACCATGCTTCCAATGTGTCCTTTTCACACATTCCAGATGAATTTAAGAACAAATTTTTTTGACAGCGATCAATTGTGCTGCAGACTTGAATATGCAAGCAGTTTGTGATTCTCCGCAAATTTACTTTGTACAGCTAGTATACAAATTACATTAGGATCTAAATTTTTGAAAAAGTTAATCATTATAAATTACCTAAATGTACCTGTTAATTCCCGTGTGAAAAAAAAAAAAAAAAAAAAACAGTACACACCAACCAACTGTACAATTTCTACTGCATGTGGTAGCCAAGATATTGCAGTTCAAAGTAAGCAAAATCGCACACCCTGAGAAAATCGAAAACACGCCCATGTTATCAATTTTATCCAATCAGGTACATGTTATTTCTGTTACCTGATAAGAAAACTATTCCTGCTGAGGTTATCCCCGGAACCTTGTTCTGCTTTGTAGCCATATGAGCATGGTGTACATGGTGTCAGGCAACATCATGTTTCAGATTCCTCTAAGAGGGACTATCCCATGGTCTCATGAGAATTTCAGATGAAAAGTGGATTTAAATCATTACCAAGGACGTCAAAACAAACTGGCTCATTTAGCCCAGCTTTCACCCCTCCTCCGAAATGAGAATAACATTCAACTACTTGTTGTCTTTTTTTTTTTTAAATATTGACAAAATAAACCAGTCAAGTTACATAAAACGTGAAACATGTACATGTATAAGCAGTTCTGACTAAGTGGATGGAAAATCGACAGCTATCTCGACCGTGAGCGCCACGAGATCCGGAAAACGACTGGTCTGTCACGGCTCATGAACTAAGCCTTTTCTTTGCAGCGTGAAGGCAGACACAGAGGCTCGAGCCGTGACCCCCAACAGCATGAAGACAAACGTCACCTGCTTACAGACCAAGGGAGTAGATTGACGAATGTCAAGACAAAGAATTCCCCGGTTTTATCCGGTGTGCGGATATTCATGGGCCGCTGCTCGCGCCCGTTCATTCAATGCTAGGCCACCTAGCAGCATCAGACAGCTAACGAGGTAATCAATGTTTGCCAGGTATTGCCACATGATTTACCTGTCAGATTAACCCCACCTGGATAGCCATTAACAAACCAGCTGTGAGTCTTGTCTTCACCTGTATGTTTATCACATGTAGCGTCAGTGCAAAAATCTTTACATTCATAACGAAACCCTAGACCAGGGTGTACAAATCCCAGTGAAAATTTCCTTCGTAATATTAGACAAAAAAACCTATGTATGTAGTACTGACTTAATTAGTGACATTATTATACCTAAATCCTAAGCAAATGAATAGTTCTATCAGGGGTTCAAAGGATGTGCCCAAAATGACCTGCAAGTCGTGTTGCAAAGGGGCAGGGTAGCAATTTCCAATGCCTGGCTATTAACACTGTGCCCTCTTCTATAAAATTCTAGCTAAAATTAAATCTAAAACAATTTTGTTTGTATTTTTAGTCAACTTGTATGATGTTCACTGAAAATTGGCGCTCCTTGCGAGATTAATTCCTTGAAATTCAGCTACATTTGTGCCAGCGTGAAGCAGATTTGAAGCTGAAACCTACATGTATATGTAAATGTAAAAGCTGAAAGAAAGAGCACAGCACTTATCCAAAGCACCTTTATCAATTGAGCCACGGATTGGCTTTCGCGCCATGACATGAAAGTCGAGCAATACTAATGTATTAGCGCATTACATAATCGAGGAGGAACAAAGCCCATTTGACATAGGAGATCCGACGGCTCAGTCAACACTCTCCAGGACACGCCGACAGCTAAATAAACGCTACCCGTCGTTTCCTTACCTCCCCCTGTCACACACTCAGACAACAGTAATGACGGCAGTCCAGGTAGATGGGCCCCCACACAGCATACAGAATGATCGAGTGATATTTGGCTGAGAGAAAGTAGAGACCAGTGGAGTTGACAGATGGTACAGGGCAGGTGTGTTCCTGGCTTAATTAGTGCATGAAAGACAAGTCTTCAGATACCCATTCTACAATGCTGTCCCCACTAAATGTCTGGGAACATTTAAATCATGGCAATGATACACATAAATTTGTACACGAACCTTTTGACTACAAATGTCTTGTTACAGGATTTACTCCTATGCCTTCCCACTTCTGACACAAAATCTGGGTGTGTTAATAAAATCAAAAAGGCTTTTAGGTCATACTTAACAAGAGTCATTACGTGTGTCTATATTACACTGTGTCCTCTTGTAGCAGGGCAAGTCCACTTAGTCCAGGATGCCAAAGTGCTACCACAACTGTGTCATGCCAGAGACACCACACATGACACCCCACCCAGTCACATCAAACAGACACCAGGCCAACTTGCTCAAACCTCTCAGTGCTAAGCACCAAGCCAGGCAGAAACAGGCGCTATTTTTAAAGCTTTTGGTACGACCCTTCCCACGTTCGATCACAAATCTCCCAACTTCCGAACAGATGCTCCAACAACAAGGCCACCTAAACGGTTTCTCCTGCAAGGGGTGTGATAATCACACACCTGCCCAAAAACAAAATAGAAAGCCTGCAAATAATTTTTTCACTGACCTGTCCTTTCTACTTTCTTGGCAATTACGTTCATTCTTCAGTAAATTGATTTAACTGCTAAAACCCCTTCACAATTAAATAGCACAGAATGAGGATTCTGATAGAAATATAAATGTACGTGTAATTTCTTTGTATTGGCCTGTCTAAAAAGCACTTTTGCCTTCTCGACAATTCAGTCATTTTTCAGTGCTCAGTTCATGCTAGCTGTTGAAATCATACCATGATTGAATAGGACATTCTCAGGACTATAAACTATAATTACTTCAAATTTATCTGCTTAATCAAGCACCTGGTGTCAAAAGAATGCTAAAATATTTGACATATACATGTATGTATAAGTACATTCCGGTTGAGCCAAAACTTCTTTTTACATGCCCTGAGTACACACACACACACACACACACACACACCGCACATCACTGGGTTTCCAAGAAAAAGACTTGAAGCATGGATACTTTGTGGAAATCAATCATAAACTGATCAACATTCTTCTGTTAGACAGTACAATAAAGTCCAACAGAGACAAACTACATGTACCATGAAGCCTTTGAATTAAAACATACTTCGAACATTTTTTCTTTTTTGCTAGCGACATGATTTCTTACCCATTTGGTAGACCTCAAAGTCATGCTGATGAAAGCGTTCAGCAGGGAGGAATGCTTTGGCCTCGTTGTTATAAAGTGTTAGGGATTGATTATCAAGACTTTAGCTGTGGTTAATTTGGTAGTAACGAATGGCACGGCTGAGAAAAAACTGGTTACCAAATTACTTCACCAGTCTTCACCTTGCACCATGAAAGAAAGGGGAAATGAAAGATGTCTGAATATTAACACACAAATGGCAAATGGGCAAACACTCAATATACCTCCGACATGTTAAAGGGCACAGCATGCACTTTGTGCATGTAACTTAAGTCTGTGGTTGTCTGTCTTTAAGAGGATGTCTTTTTTCACTTTGTTGTCTTTTGCACAGGAAATCTGAATCTGATAATAAAAAAATGGTCCAATAATAAAGCAGTGATAAAGTGGAAGGAAATAAAAAAAAAATTTTAAAATGTAACACAATTAAACTACATGTTTTAGTTTTAATGGATGCTGATTGTTAACCTGAAGCCACACTGTACGGCGCTGGCAGATTATCTGCACATACATACATCTGTGTCTGAAAACGGACACGCTTTTCCTCCACTTTCAAAGAAATCCAAATGAATAAAAATCTCTGCTTAACACCTGCTTCATTTTGTCACAAATCTAATAAACACTTCTAAACTGATGTTCATATTAATGCATGGTGAACATCATCGTTTGATTTTGGGCACAACTCCACAATTTTCTTGCAAAGATTTGGAAAATATTGCACACAATTTTGACCAGTGAGATCAAAAAATCGCATCGAGTGTTCTTCAAATTGTGCGATAAAATACATCACATGGTTCACCTAAGTCAGCCAATGCTCTGATGTTGTTTGGTGAAGGTTTGTAGGAAAGTGATGTATCTATTCATCTGATTGTTGTTTAATGTATAACTCGTGTTGTTATTTACACTGAAGACCGATTGTCTTCCATCAATATGATGTGAATAACTGCACCTCGCAGGTGGGAAAGGCTGTCAGTAACTTGCCAAGTGTCAGTAGTTTACCCTGGCACTCTGGTTTTCTCCATTAAACTCAAAGCAAAACATTTAACAAGAATTAAACAACAGAATGACCATACTTGCCTGACATATAATTACATGCGGCAAACAATATTTCAGATTGATATTAATTTAAACAGAAAATCCATTTAAACTGACAATACAAAATGAAGTCTCAAGACAGCTGCAGTCAACATTACTGGAGGTACAAAAGTTAACTATAAAATATATATATCTACACCAACGTATTCCCTAAAAGTTAAGAGTGAGAGAGTGTGCCCTGTTAGGAGTCCGGCCGCAAGCTTTACAAGTTCATGTATTACACATGCACATTCCAGTCATGTCACGCAGCAGAACAAACCTCATGAATAATTCATGTGTGCCTAAATAATGCCTGGCTACTGTAAGCTCACAAGGTGGGTAACATAACCCCCGCTTTGACAGCTCAATAGACTGGCCTGTAGCCATGGGATCCCATAACCAGCCCTTCACTGCGGGACAGTTTATTAGCCAGTGAAGGTGAGCTGGGTGCTGGTTTGGTATTGATTTGTCGGCACTTGAACCAGCATCTGCGGCTTGATTTTGTATTGTAAACATTGTCCACAGGCCCACTTCATCGCACTACATCAGCAAGCATGCACTGATAAATTATTTGTGGGCTTGGATTACAGCTTGTGGCCTGACTGACCACTTCACTGATTGATCGACTGGGAGGCCAACATGTACATATACAGAGAGCAGTCATTTAGGTCTATTTAACGAGTCTCTTAACACTTCTGCAGTTCGAATTTAACTACATGTACACAGATGAGCTATATGGAACTGCAATGCCTAATTTCAGCATCTTAAAGAACAGGGAACTAATTGTTTATCAGGAAATACACAGGCAACTGCCAAAATCAGCAAATAAAAGTGCTCCTTTCTGAATGGCAATAACCATTCATTTTAAGCAAACAATTTAGCAGCACGAACTTCAGAAAAGAAACATCCCCCCCCCCCACAAAAAAAGCTGAAAGTAAAGTCCACACAGACATCATACATGAACATGCTACAGCTGGAGTAAATTACACAAGACTCAACATGAGGAAAAGACAAAATTTACCCAGAAAATGAGAAGTAAAAATGCATTTACACCAATTCAAGCTCACTTCAATTAATTCTTGCTGACACGTTACATTCAGATGCTTTCACTTAATTGGTGCCAAACCACATTGTACACTGACAAGAAGGACTGGAATAATACGAAACTTAGACCTGACATTTACACAATGTAAAGAAAACACCTAACCCAGTCTCAAAGGTATCCTCCGAGTTCAGTTGTACATAAGCTCTTCTCTCTTTTTTTTTCCCCCAGTTATTTGGCTGGAAGAGCAATTACTTTCTAGCTGAGAAGACAATATAATCGCTCAAATTGTCTGTTTTGGCGTAGAAGCCACTGGCAAACCCAGCCTATTAAAATCTGAAAATCCAACGCTTACACCTCTCGGCTGTAGTGCAATTGAAAGGGAATATAACAACTAGAAATATTGATTTCTTCGCTGAAGTTATTCCCCTCATCCTCATTGATCAAGTCATCTCACGGTTTCCTGTATTGAGTAAGTACATAGATAGTGTACAAAACCTAGCACACCTCCCACAAGAGGGGGGAAAAAAAGAGGGAGATGCTTTATTTTTCCCTTAGACAAGCTGTTGACGATTGCTGGCAGAGCTTACTGCATTAAGTCATAATGTCAAACAAGGTATAATCGGGACTCAGCCACGCAGCTCAATTCTGAGCCAATCAAATGGCTGATTAGTGTCGTTGACTGTACAATAACCATATGTATACTTATGTACACATATCCCATTGTCAAGCTAAGGGGAGTCGAGTGTTGGTTTAATCAGACCTATAAATAACCTGCGCGGCCTGCAGACTTAAAGGGGTACTGGCAGCTATGTAATGTAAGTATAACCATACGGTCCTCGACCTGCGGTTGCAGATTCGTGCTCGCTGCAACGTGGAAAAACTGGCACGTCTCTACAACAAAAAGAGTTCATCATGTTCATCTAGGCTAGCCTAATGCAACGCCTCTGGCATCAAACTGATTCTGAGACTAGACAATGGACAAGCAATAACATACATGTCTTCAAAGTCAAACACTATGTACATGTATGTACTGGTAGTATGAAACAGATAAGACTGCTCGCACTTCCAGTATCCATTCACTTACAAGCACTGCAAATTCTTAACTGCACAAACATCTAAGGAGCAGTTCAACTTTCACTCTTTGATCCTGTAAAAAGGGTTCAAGACCAGGTCTGACCAACATCATCTTTTTGTCTTTAACTCTTGGACCTAAAACCCAAAATTCCCTCCTCCAACTGTGACCCCAAACCACCCTTTCTAATTTTTCCTTCAAAAGACACAAAACTGTAAGGTCAATGGAGAAAAGAACCTTGTATGGTGCAAAGTGTCAGCTACATGTTTGCAATGTCTTATGCCTAAATATTCTGTACCTTGTGCAAATTCTGTCAAAGATAGGACATCCAGATAAACAATCTGGTATAATCTCCATCAGATTACATGCAGAAAATTCAGGGAGTGTGAGTCTGTTTATGATGGGCACATCTGTCGCTATGTGGTGTCTGGTAACATATACATTAATATGGTACCATACGGTTCTGCAATTCCTCACATCTCAACCATATAGAGATACACTGTTTGTGTATGACTTGAACACGGTCTACAAATCAGAAATACTTTGAATTTTGCAAAAAAAGGCAACGCTTCTTTTCTATAACTCCACAAGTTTCAACTTGTCTAGATTATCCCATAATCGGACCACATGATGTGAATACTTCATGTTGCACCTGAAAGGACTACCTGAAACTGAGTCCATGTGAACGAGCTGTTACACTAAGGTCTTATCCTGTGAAGCGTTCACTTGATACCTACAACCGCTTGTTTACACTGCAGTCCGATAACATTTGTGCAGTTAATAACTGTGTCAGTACAGGATAACACACACCCCAGTCATATTTCACAGCGGTCAGGTCAACATTTGTCTATATGGTTAACCTGACTCCTGAATCAAATGTCAACCTGACAAATGAGGAACCTGTTGCCTGTATTATCACAGCTCTTCACCTTTTCATTTCAAATGGTAACTAATAACTTATACAAGTTTTGTGGTACAACTCTACACCAAATCAACGCTGCAAATGGCAACTGGTTACATGTGTTTCGAGGTGTATTATGAATACCCTGTTCATACAATGCAACTTTCAAAATTTAATTATTTGATTGAGTTCATGCTGTAATCCAGAATATTTCACTTAATACAATGAAGGCAAGCATTACGGAGGGAGGAAATCAGGAAACCCAAGACCATCAGCACGTTGCTGGAAGACATTCCCATGTACAACCAGATAGGAAGCCAGTATGAACTGGACTTGAATTGCATTGGTGAGAGGTTCCTGGGTTGTTATGCTGAGCCAGCATCTAACCTCCAGGCCACAGAGGCCACCATGTCAATTCAAACAGACACTACTCTAATAAGTCAGAGTTGTATGAGACAACTTTACCCAATACAACTTTGTATATGGCAACTAGTAACAATTAGTTAATAATGTTATTATAGGAATCAATACCACCTTTTCATTTCAAATGGCAACTTAGTTAAAGCAGTGTATGAAAATCAACAGGTTCTCACTTTAAATGGCAACTAAATCTTGTGACCTGTGACTTCATTATATAACTTAACACTACACATTGTTTCAAATTTTTAACTCATAGCCTGGGGTTTTATGGTATACCTTCACCCCATATAACATTGCAAAAGGCAACTAGTTACTTATCATTACACACAACGCTACCTTTTCATTTTCTTGTTTTCTTTTCATTACTTGTACTATCATTGTGTAACTCAACTTACAACTTGGCAAATGGCAACTTTGGACATGTTCATGTATGCAAAGGGAAGTCTAGCTTTCAGAGATGAAAATGTACGACAAGTCAACACAACCAACACCCTATCTACTAGTACCAATATGAAAGCGTTCTCCTGCTGGTTATTTAGTTGAAATCAAGCCCATTATCAAAACATGTACATGTATATAACACCATCTGCAAACTTAGTCACTTGGCCTCAAAGAAAAACTAACCATCACAAACTTATAATTACAATTTGGTGTGACTTCTTTAATATTACTATTTACAGCTTCATATTACATGTATTTATTTATTTATTTGATTCCTGTCTCATGCCTTACTCAACAATATTTCATTTACAGGACGGCGGCAGGTATTATGGTGGGAGGGAACCGGGCAGAGCCCGTGCAAACCCATGACCATCCGTAGGTTGCTGCACAACCATCCGTATGTTGCTGCCAGACCTTCCCACTTACGACCAATGAGGAAGCCAGCATGACACATGGCGTGTAGGTCACTTGGAATGCAACATAGGCTTATATACTAACTATATACCTGTAACTGTAAAAGGTGAAATATGAGGACATAAAAATTCTGTTGTACATTTTAGTACACTCAGAATCAGTCAAGTGGAAGTCCCAGGTCATTCTGATATTCAAACTGTTGAAAATAAGATATGCATGCCATACAGATGTGTGAAAGATAAACGTTTTGTAAGACAAGTACAAGTATGCGAGTCTATGCTATTGTTTATGTGAAACAAAAACCACAAAAACCTTGTAGCCAAACAATTCCAGGATTTATCTGTGGGAAGTGGTGGAGAAGTTAGCACACTTCCAACAACTTCCAACAAAATCAGGCATCGGACCAAAAACAAGGTTTCAAACTTCGAGGAGGTTTGGAAACTCAATGGTGTGTACCAGGCCTCCACTACATCAGTCTGACCTTAATCTCTGCTTAGGTTAACCCTTGATCACAGAATTGAGGTCTAGTTAAAATTACTTTATACCTTGTTTTCATTAAACAGAATTTTTTTTTTTCTGGAAACAATTATACTGGGTACTGCTTCATGTAAATGCAATGAATCTTTTTGTGATACTAACAGCTGGATAAAAAAGGCATTCTCAATGAAACGACTGAGAGAAAGGGAAATTCTCTGCTAAATCCAGTTTATGTTTCAATCCCTATCAGAACTAGCATCCTTAAACCTCTGACAAATTAAACATCCCCCGAGTAGAGACTCAATGATGGGCGATCGTTGTCTAACTTCTCTCAATAAAAATTTACTGACTGCACTCTGCAAAACCTGGGTATGCAAATACTGGTAACACAGACATCAGGTTGACTTTGAAATCTCTCGTGATGTCATCCAAAACGGATTTGCTATTTTAAAACTTACTTGTACACGACGAATGAAGCCCCCAATACAAACCACAAACAATGTGCTTATAAGTACATGTACTAACAGTAACAATAGCTAAGGACATGACCCTAATTGTGACAGTGTACAGTTACCAAAGCTGAATAAGTTCAATTACATCATGAATACAAGCAAAGAGCTCAGCAAAGCAAGTTATATTCCGCTTTATTAATACTTAGCGCATATACATGAATACGCCATGTATCTACATGTTTTTCGCCCATATTTATTTATCTGATTGATTTAATATTTCATCTGTATTTATTTATTTATTTGATTGGTGGTTTACCAGCATAATGGCCAGCATTATGGTGGGAGGAAACCAGGCAGAGCCTGGGGAAAACCCACGACCATCCGCAGCTTGCTGGCAGACCTCCCCGCGTACGGTCGGAGAGAAAGTCAGCATGAGCTGGACTTGAACTCACATGGACCGCAAATTCATCTGTAGATCAGGTCTATGGGATGATGAAAACAGAGTGTGAAGGTAAAAAACGATTATAATACAAGTATGTGTATGTGAATGTACAGAAACTGAAGACCAGTGCAAAAACTCAAACGTAATGCAGATATTCCAGTACTGAACCTATGATATGTACAAGTACACACAAAGTATGAAACAACAGATCAATGTATGAACACCATCCTGCATTTTCTGATAATGAAATGAACCAGGGGGAAGTTCTTCCCACAAGGATATTTGGCCATTATCACAGTCCAACATGATGCCTGTCACCAACCACTAATGTACTCGCATGCACATAAGCTTCCTAGAATGACTTAGCAGGGCTGCCTGCTTCCTGATAGTGTTTCACTGAATACCCTCTCTTTATCGGAGGAAATACACTACACGTACTTAATACTTTGTAATTTGTCAAGGGCCAGTTCCTGGTCTAAAACTGTTGGGAAGACATACTTATAATTTCACTTCTATTGTTATCAACTTTCTCTCCAAATCTAAAACTGTGTGTTCTGCCAGAACAGAAAAGTGCCTGTGTTCTTAGAAGAAAGCTGCAGGTTGCTACAAAGTAACAATGGATTCTGTAAAAGTGCGTCAACAAAAACACTTAAGTGTACCACACTTAACAGCTTTGTGCAGGCCACTCTTGGGGTCTCTAAAATTACAGTGCAGCAAGCCTACCATTAATATCAAATTAACAGCAGTAAGAAGGGAACACATGAATGAGCAAAGGGCAGAAGCAGACATTTACCACTTTTATCATGCTCTTCAGCAATATTCTTGGATTACATCACGTCCATTACTAATTGATATATTCATCATATGCTATATCATTGCCTCCATTACTTGCACAATAGAGAGCCAGCCAGCCAGCTGATTCTAGTATGTTTAGAAAGGCCAACACCTTAGTACGGTAAAACACCACCTTCTTTGTTAGCTTGGATTTTCAAGCTTTCTTGCTAAAACAAGCATATCTATCATTTGTTCTGTCTGTTGTTGAGTTGAATTTTTGACATCCAACATCTTTTAACATTGGCTGGTCAGTAACATTTGCAACATACATGTAGGTTGGTCTGTTAAGTTTTGATGCAACATACATGTAGGTTGGTCTTTTAAGTTTTGATATATCTTTTAAGATAGGCTGGTCAGTCAAATTCTTAACATCCTATAACTTTTAACACAGGCTGGTTTGTCAAATTGTTGATGTCCTATAACCTTTAACATACATGTAGGCTGCTCAGTCAAATTCTTGACATCCTAATAACCTTTAACATAGGCTGGTCTGTCAAATTGTTGACGTCCTATATCTTTCAACACAGGCTGGTCAGTCCTATATCTGTTAACATAAGCTGGTCAGTCAACTTTGTAACATAGCCTGCTCAGTCAAATTTTTGACATCCTATAACTTTTAACATAGGCTGGTTGGTCAAATTTGTAACACAGCCTACTCAGTCAAATTTTTGACATCCTGTAAGTTTTAACACACGCTGGTTGGTCAAATTTGTAACACAGCCTGCTCAGTCAAATTTTTGACATCCTATAACTTTTAACATAGGCTGGTTGGTCAAATTTGTAACATAGCCTGCTCAGTCAAATTTTTGACGTCCTATATGTTTTAACATGGGCCATTCATCTAACATCTGTGCTTCTTCCAAGCACAAATTTTGTTTCTGTACATTTAAGTCATTTAGTCAGTTTTGTCCAACCCTCACATGCCAATCATTCAGCATCAGGGCAGTCAAACCATAGTCTAACCTGATAGGGTGGTACCAACTCTTTATACAGAGAAGCCACTTTATTAGCTCCAAAAAGGTGCCAAATCAACAAGACTCGGTTACAAAAGCATAGCCTGCACCCATTGTGCCATCTGTTCACTCTTCATTCTTAACTCGCACTGTACTAAGAGCCAGGTGAACTGGGTTTCTTTGTGGGGGTGGGGGTTCTGAGTGGTCACCCATAAACTACACTGTACCTGGGACAAACTGTGAACATAGCCCAGCTTTACATGTTATGATCAATGTTATGTAGGCATAAATATAATTTTGGAAGTACATGTACAAGAAGGCAAAACAGTCCCAAGCATCACTGTTTTTTCTTGGTTTATTTATTTACTTTCATCTGAAACAGTATGAGTATTTTACACAATTTTCAAAACTCAGTAGATAACTTGTGTTAAGGAAGACAGGCTTATTGGTGGAGTTTCACCAGCTACTGGAAAGCTGTGGCGAAGAAAAAACATGATTAAAAATGTGGTTTTAAAGAGAGCAATGAAGTCTATCATACTCATGCCTTGTACATGTAACATAGACTTACTTAGCAAATTTCATGTCACCCCAGCTGAAGTGAAATTTAATCAAACTGTATGTACCTGTTTTGATTAAAGGCATTTTGACCCAAATTTAGTATTGTCACTTCCCAATTGGATTTGGAAGAAATAGCGCCAGGCATAGAATAATGGGTGCAGGGAAACAGGATGACTTCAGTGTTTGCAGAACATACAATTCTCATTTCCTACACATGAAGTCTGTGTCCACATTAATCTGTGCATGTACATACATGTTTGAAAGTTGTTAAGTCATAATAAAAATACTATCCTTTTACTTATTTGAGTTCAGGTGTCAGTGTCATATGCTGTACTAAAAAAATAATAATTATACATGTAATAAATATTTGCATACACATCAACCCAAAACCGTTTGTGAAATTAAACATGCTTCATGCAGACATTGTGCTATCATGACAAAGTAGATTGCAAATTGTCACCTTTCCAGCCGCTAATCAATACTGATCAGGAAGACCCTTCCGTCAGTGAAAACTCCTCTATAACTGCTGTAATGCATACAGGAGGCTAAAGAAGTCCAGCTATAAATAATATATATACAATGACTACATGTGTGCACTTCAAGAGTGTCGATGTTAAAACACAAGACAGTCCCTGTGTAAAAACAAAAAAGTAGGGTACAGCATAAACTGTATGTGTTGATAAACTTCTGTTCTGCAAAAGAAACACTTGGATAACGGCTTTTCAGCTTTCAAACATTATAATCACTGATGATCATGTATTGTTAAAAGCATATAATGAAAACAACACAGCAATATTGATAATTGGCTTAACTAAACAAACACAAAGGTAGGCAAGTTATAAATAAAACAAAATAATGACAGTATTTTATGAGAAGATAAAGTAAGACAAACACTTAAATAACTGATGAAAGCAGTTAAGCAATATCCGCTGAAGTCAATATACACTGACCATGTACATGCACACAGATTTAATACAGGCACAATTTATTTAGGATGGGTATAGGCAATAAATAAAATCACATGGGTTTCTGAAAAAGAAGTATTAGTGTAACCATGATGTTATAAGTGAAACAGTGTGCTGACACGTAAAAAAATCCATGGGAAACAAAAGCAGGGATTCCACAGGAGCATGAAACGGTAGCACGCATGGGGAGCAGCACGAATGTGGGTTGACTTGTGCATAATGTAACTTTCTAACAATCACATGATCTGATATGTATTGGATCTCGAGGTTGAATGATGGATGGTGAACAAGTAATTTTCAGCATTCTCCCTATAACTCAGGTACATGTAGATCAACTCTGCTCCACTTACTGACATAAAAAAAAAAATACTTCCAAACTACAATTACATCAGGAATAACTAGTCTTAGATTTAATGGTTTCAGGCTGCATGTATTTCCACATACTAATGTACAGGCATGTATTCATTTGTTTTCTTATTCTACATGCGTATACTTCAATGTAGGGGTGAAGTTGTACACAATACCTCTCTAAATAACTGTCACACTAAAATGCAATTGATTAATTTGGAGCGCCAATATGTTGGAAAGGAAAATGTAGAAAAGTCAGATTCAACTCTGTATGGGTGTGACAGAATGCTTTTAGGGTTGAGAAGGGGGTGTCTTTATTTGAGCAACTGGACATAAGTTAGTTTCACTTATTCGTTAAAATGCAGCCAATTTAATATGTATGGGATAAGGTTAGGAGGCACCAACTACAAGTAGGTGATGAAGAAGGTGGTCAAGTTGGACTGGAGAATATGATGTGAAGTGGGGCTGGGTAACAAAAATAGAGGAGGGTGGAGGAGGTGGGGGAGAGAAAAAACACATGTGCCAGTAAAATGTTATTTCAAAATTATGCTAGAATTAAGATGGGGAGGGGAGGCTTACAGATCAAAGTAACTGAATATCACTGAATCATTAAACAAATATAATCAATATGCAAGTAAACTATAACTAATACATGTGAATGCTACTGTGAAAATAATGATGTGTGGGGGGGGAGGGGAGGGGGAATTCCTCAGGTGATGAGGATAAAGATCACATTTTTTAGCAAAAGGCAGAGGCGGGAAGGGGTGGGGTGGGTTGATAAAAGTCCCGAGCCAGTGTGAGTTCATTTGGTATCCACTGAGAATTTATACATATAATACTGCCCACCATCCAAAAACACCAACATTACATAGACGTGCTGACATGCAAGGTGCCCTCCCGGGGACTATCCCAACAGATTAGGACACGCTCTGACGTTCCATGTTGTCACCCCTGTAAACAAACATTATCAAATCTCAGTCTAATCGCCACCATTTACAAGGTCATCTAAATTGTGGCATGATGAGTTTTGAGCTTAATTTTCGAGCTGATCAAAAGGAATTCGGGCCGGTGCGCCGGAGTTTAGCGGTGCGAGCCGACGACTGCCATCTCTTTGTGTAGACGACTGGAAGAGTAATTGAGCTTCACAAGTAGACAGAACCTTACCTCTAATTCCACCAGCGACTTGAAACTGATGATGGCAAAACCGTCAATGATATCCTCTTCATGAGAATTAGAACTATTCCGCCGCCTTCTGGGCTTGGGTCTACCTTTGTCTTTGCTCGTACGGGGTGGGGAATCCTCCATTTCGTCTTTCACACAGGGTTTTTCTTGTAATTGCTGTGCCCTCTCTCGGCGCCTCGCTCGTCGAATACGATGGAGCTTCTCTTCGCTCTCCATTGAAAATCGCGTTCAACAGCGCCCGAATCGGGCTGTAAACGCTCACATCGGCTGCAGCAGATATAAAAGATGAACCTAAGGTAATCCAATAGTAAGTTCACGATCCAAAAAGCCCGAAATTCGGCAGTGTTTCAGAGGCGGTCGCACAGACACAGCACACGATTGTTAGAACGGCGGAAAATACAATATGGCCGCACTACGCAATTAGGCAGGACATATGTTCTTCCGCCGAGGCCGCTCGCATATAGTGCAGGCCGCGGCCAGTCTATAAGTTAGCCTAAATTTAACTCGCTATCCACGGTGGCCAGGGAAGATGAAATGCACCCACAAAAACATTCCCAAAAGCCCAGAACACAGGCAGACCAAATCACACCTCCAACAAGTGCAATCGGCAGTGGAATTTTAAGCCTGTGTCCGGGCCGGGCCGGTTTCAAGTTAGTCCTCAGCCAGTGTATGTACTCGTTGCGAGTGAGTGAAGCTAGCTAGCTTGCCTGAAGGGGACACATGCATGTCTCCTTAATACCAGTCAACTGTCAGAGTGTTTTTTTTTTCTTTCTCCATGTCTCCTCAAACCTATTGCTACTTCATCTCTATACATTTAGTCATGTTGCGTATCGCTTCTGCATACTGCACATTTAAGATCACATCATGTCTGTCTTTCTTTTTCCCCATTTTTTCTTTAAGGCATTTTGTTATGTCTATTTTTTAACTTTCAAGGTTAGACAATAACTTAACTATATTACGCGTAATGGGACAGTCTTATGTTAGCTGTATGGAATACATAATGAAGGTCTTTAAATAAACATCAACCGAAGTGCCCGATTAGACAAACAATTAAATAATGATGTGTAATGTAAATATGTTATGTTGATCATGTATACACGATATGTTCGTATTCAGACTGCCTGTTTAAGAATATAAGCTTGTCTCTATATATGTTATAACAAGCAAGAATCTGTTGCATGTATGTCTAACATAAAACTGATAGCTCACTCGAGTATTCTAAACATTTGAAGTTCTGTTATGCATGAGTTACAAAAACTTGCCATTTTATTTGTAACTTCAAGAAATTAATGCAAATCTGTAGTTATAACAATGGGTTAATGAATATTTTGCGGACTTGCAATATTTTAAAATTCAGTGACTCAGGCGCAAATAGGATCAGTAAGGCTTCAAACTAATATTAAGAATATTGATTTTCACTTATAAACATAATATTTTTCGTTTTTCTTTTAAATCACATGAACTGAAGTAATAATGCTATCAGTTATTGTGATGCTTGTTGACGGTTAACTGTCATACAAAATGCCACAGCTGACTATAAATAGAACATGTTTCTATATTTGACAGTAAACTATGTATCTCTTTTCACCGTCGTAAATAATAACAAATAACAACAGTGTGTAGTTTTGCAAAGGAAGGCCTAGGCAAAAATTGCAACAATTGAAACACATAACTGGCAGTGGCACGTGCTTCTCACGTTAGGTGTGAGGTCATAATAATGGCTCGGCCAGTACACCGCTACCGAGTGGAAATTAATATTTCTTGCACAGACCATGAAGAATCATGGCTTTCGAGAATAATTTTTCTTTATTTATTTTTTGTGTATGGGACTGGTGGCTAGTGCATATGGTATGAAGAGCTTAGATGCATTTTTGACAATTAAAACATGAAAGGTATAAGCCACACTGGCATTTATTTTATTTTTATTATTTTTATTTTATTTTGAAGTTACTTGAAGAAAATATGTACTTGTAGCCCAATCCGTTGTGGGATAGTTAATGTTGTTTTATCAATCACGATGCTTTTTGTCAATATTTATTAAAAATCGATTTCGGATATTAACATCCATGGAGAAATGTCAGCCACGAGCCTACGCACCCGCTAGCTATGTCGCTGGGTGTCCTTAATCAATGACATGAGCACGTGCTTGCTCCCAGTCCGCGGTAGCCTTCTAAACGGACTACTTTTTGTGTTTTCCACACTTGCTCCGCGCCGGATCAACACGTACTAAAAGCACCGGCAACATCGTTAACATCCCACTGAAAAATGTAAAAGGGGTGCAAGAACTTTCTATATGTTACCTGTCACTCAGGGATAACGTATACATTAGCCTAATGAAGATATAGAAAAATGCCGCTTAGGTTTTATATTACGACAAGCCATCTGCTAATCGCATGCTGCATGCAGTTTCTTTACAAGCTAGACCTAGGTATATGACGAAAACTTTCCATGCGAGCATCTGTTACATAGTATATAGGCCTACTACAGTAATTACAGATGTAGTTCTGTAGCACTCTGATATACGGGTCTTCCTACGTAGAAGTTTATATGTCATTAACTCACGAGCTTGCTTCACATGTATACAAGTATATAATAATATTTATTAATAATATAATATTTGACATATAATTATGTCAGAGCTATATTGGTAATTTACTTCTAAAACATGAATTCATCAATCGGGAATGTTTTGGGTGAATTGTGAACCTTCAGATCATCAGATGGGGTAATGTACGTTCGCCGTAAAGCCTTATACAGTTCAGTTATCATGCCTCCTTTTTCCTGGGAAGCTCGTTAGCCGATTGGTCTACATGGTTAACATGTGCTGGCGATTTATAGGTTCCTAACCCTGAGGTTCCTAACCCTGAGGTTCCTGGTTCGATTCTCGGAGAGGTCAACCAACTTTCAACACTAGAGATCTGTGTTGTATCCGGATAGTGATAATACGTTAATTAATACAATGCATGTATATAAGAAAAAGCTGATTGTTCCCATTGGGAGAACAAACATAAGAAAAAACAAGGGAAACCTTCTCAAATTTCTACATCGTTGTATTCTAACTGCAAATATATATCACAGGCTGAGTTGGCAGCCACTTATCTAGAATTAGGTCTACTTCACAAATCGAAGGGACAGGCTCCAATGCAACTGATTGATCTTCATTTTTGGTTATACATGGTCTCCTAGAGAGATGTTCTCAATATATATAGTTACACTAAACTATGACTTGTACACATGGACATGAATGGGGTTATCAGTGTACTATAATAAGCATATTCTCAGTCGGTTAGCGCGCTTGCGCAGCGTAATGACCCAGGAGTCTTTCACCTATGTGGTCGCTGTGAGTTCAAGTCCAGCTCATGCTGGCTTCCTCTCCGGCCGTACGTGGGAAGGTCTGCCAGTAACCTGCGGATGGTCGTGTGTTTCCGTCCGGCCTCTGCCCAGTTTCCTCCCACCATAATGCTGACCGCCGTCGTATAAGTGAAATATTCTTGAGTACAGCGTAAAACACCAACCAAATAAATAAATAAATCAAATAATAAGCATATTGCGACAGAAAGTTAACGTGCTCTACATATCCAGATACACTGTATGTATCTTTCCTTTTAACATACACTGGAAATCTGACAGCCTGGGTTACTTAACAATTTTTCAGTCATTTATTACGACGTGCTCAGCGCAAAGCGAGGCAGCAACAAGTACCTAACCAAGCACAAAAATGTCTTTAGTATGATCCGACCCGGGCCCTAACCATTAGGCCACCGAAGAGGCCATGAGAAATTGACATGACTCATTGACATGATTGTTCGATCAGTGTGTAACGACTTGCTTACGAATTTTTCTCGTATATGACGGTGGTCAGATTTGGAGGATGGGGTGCCGGTATACACCACCCTTACCATTGCCAGTTACCTGACAAAACTCTAAGTTTAAAGTCGTGACCGAAACAGCGAGGACTGGATTCGAGCGCACGATCCCATTCGGGTCAATAAATGGCCTGATATTGTTGTAGTGATTCAGAACCGAAACCATCAGAGCCAGCGAAACTTTAGTGCCACGTGTAGCCGTGACAGGGAGAGTAGGATTTATCGTATGCAGTTCAAGTCTAAGTTACTTCAAATAAGATTTAAATCGGGATTACCGTATACATTATAATGGCTAAATCTACCGATATAAAATATGTGGTGCGCACTGTCGCGTGCATGTGTATATAAATGCATGCACGATGTGCCCTTATTACACAAACATACATGTACATCTGTATAGGGCAATCATGTAACATCTTGTCTGTAGCGTGTTATGTTTTTTCTGTTTGCCGTGCATCTAGAGCTATCTATTTTGGGAGCATGAATTAGGCTATATGTATGTAAATACTTTTAAGGTTATGTGCCCATCCTAAAACCACATATTATATGTATATGTCAATAAATGAAAGGGCGTTCTTTAAAATTAAATGGATTTATAACAAAAATAATCAACTGTGATCGTATAACACGTAAGTCGGAGAGACATTGGGCGAATTTTTTCGCTCGAACGGGCGTATTTTGTGAATTTCTTAAAAATCCGCCAGGTATGTCCGCGAGTATTCCGCAGGCGATTTTGGCCGCCCTGAAATTCGCCTGTATTAAATGTGTCAGATACTAGCGAAGAAATTTGCCGGCGATTTCACTCTGTCCGCGTAGTGTGTCCGCTCCAGCGAATTTGGACGATCGAGTTGATCGAGCTGACCAATCAAACAACACGGAATTGTGCTAACCTTTGACATTTTGTTTGTGTCACATGGGCTACTAGGTCACATGACATAACCTTCTGACCACGATCAACGGAAAAATCCACCTGGTGTGTTTGTAACTGTGCTGCGAATATTGTTAGTATACTTCGCGGGCGACTAATTTCGTTCCTACCAGGGAAAAAATCCTCCTAGTGCAAATCATTACCGGATTATACTTCCATGGATATAATTGCTCACATGGATATCATTATCACAATATACTCACAAGAGTATCATTACCACACTATATTCACATGGATATAATTGTGATACCATTATCACAATATACTCAGAAGAATATCATTACCACATTATACTCACATGGATATCATTACCACATTATGCTCACTATTGATATCATCAGCAAATTATACTCACATGGATATCATTACCACATTATACTCTATTGATATCATTACCACATTAACCTCACATGGATATCATTACCACATTATACTCATTATTGATGTTATTACCACATTATAATCACATGGATATCTTTACCACATTACACTCGCAATGGGCTCTCTCGCTGCTCTCTGTGTGCGTGTTATACATAGCCTTTGGTTGACAAGGATACACAAATCTGTCAGTATTTAAAATATGAACTAAATGAGCCCGCAGACAGGAACCATTAGGATATCATCATCACACGATGTTACTTCACGATAAATATCAGTGCCGGTACCAAACAATTCACAATGAATTACATTATAGATCTATTTATCTACATTCATTTGATTGATGTTAAACGTGGTACTTGAGTGTGTACAAATGTACACATACACAATCACCCAGATACGTATGCCATTATGCATGTGCTACACAAAATACACATGTCAATTTTGTATACAAAACCATGGAGATGTGGAGCATTTTGCTCCCACTACATGTGTACCAATTTCAATTATTTTTGGTCAGTTTTATGGGTGGAGGAAACCACCGCCCTTCGTCAGGTAAGTAACAAATCCCATGTCTTAAAACAGCAGTCCAACCGGCGAGGGTTGGGTTCGAACTTATACAAACCATTACCGTGCTGCATGGTTACCCAATATGAACCTATACTACATGATGATGCTTATGATAATGTGTAAACATGCATGAACGTTATTGTATACGAATGAAAAAAATTGAGGCCCAACACCAATAAAACAACCCACGATCATCCGCACGTTGCTGGAAAATCTCCAACCCCAATCCCCCCACGAGCCTCCACCCCAACATACGACCGGAGAGGAAGCCATTTGAACTCAATGAGACCGCACTGGTGACCAATCAAACAAATAAATAAATAAATACATAACAAACGTTAAGAACAATCAAACATGTAATTCAGACCACATCTTCAGTGCAAATGGAATCAAATGATTATTACAAATGAAATCATTATTACAATACTCACCAGCGGTGTAAACAGCAAAATTCATCCTGTGAGGACACCAGTCGCAGGATGGCCTTTCTTAACGCTCTCCATAACGAATCCACAAATCCACGGTGTCTTTCCGTGGTGTCTGCTTCGTGTACCAGACACCAGACAGGACACCCGAGAGAACACTTGCTTTCTTCTTAATCCACTCCTAGTTATTCTATTCATACTGTTACAGCTACTCTTATAGGATCTTGACAAGAACACGCCAGATATAAAATGTTCTCCAAAGATGTTGAGTGTTTTAACCTTCAATTTCACTAGTTTTTAATGAGAACACATAATAGCGTGTTCATCTGTGGAAGAGAGCGGGTCAGATATAAAGATGGTTGTTTATGACCAGGCTTTGCATTAGCGCCTTCAGGTACCATAAACACAGCCGTAAACTCTGATTGTCTGTCCAGCTCGCCTTCAGATGCCCGCAAGAGTCTGTCTCACGAGTCATATAACTTAGCCTCTATATACTGATCCAGGCTGCTTTCTCAGTATTAACAGCAAATTCAGATATACTATATCATATACTATCAGCAAATAAATGTGTAATATTGTTTTAGTCTATTCGTATACCAACCGTCAACCAAGGTGGACGCTCTAGGCCAATAATCGCAAAGCCAATGCCCAAAACTCATAGACAGAAATTCCATGGTAACTATAAAATAAAATCATACAGCGGTTGAAGTGTTCAGATGTATTCTTACCATACACCTTTCCGACTTTCCGAAATAGTCCGAAATGTATACAAACATTAGGGTCATTAAGGTGATACCATGCAGGTTGTGTCCTTTCGCACAGTTCCATGCACCCCGGTTGTTTCCTGCAGCTGACACTGGAACCAACCATGACTACAGATTAGTTGCGAGTTGGTAGGCAACCCATCCATTATTTTGGCCCTTGCTTTCACTTCTTGTAGAGTACTGGCTACTATAAGGGGTCCATTTTCCCAAAGGTCATTGGTTTATCTAAAGAGAAAAATTATTGACTATTATTGACCGTTTAACAAAAATCAATTTTTTTTTCTCAATAAAACAAACCAAAGAAAATAAATCGATTCTGAACAGATCTGAGAGGTAATAGATCTGTTGCAAATTTGGAAATAAATGCTTCCAATGATCGGTTACTAATTAGTGGTTTACCATCTTATAGTAAGCGAAATATTCTTGAGCATGGCAGAGAACAAAAATAAATAAAGAGTAAAAAAATAAATTGTTTCTTAAGTAACGGAGTAGTAATTGATCATGCAATTACACATCTGGAAATAAAGCGGTTCAAGGGGTCTCCTTGGCTCAGTTAGTTAGCACAGCGTAATGACCCAGAAGCCTTTCACCAATACGGTCGCTGTGAGTTCAAATCCAGCTCATGCTGGCTTTCTCTCCGGCCGTACGTGGGAAGGTCTTCAGTAACCTGCGGATGGTCATGGGTTTCCCCAGGGCTCTGCCCAGCTTCCTCCCACCATAATGCTGGCTGCCGTCGTATAAGTGAAACATTCTTGAGTAGGGCGTAAAACAAAAATCAAATAAATAAATACATAAATTAATAAAACGGTTCTAATAATCAGTTATCTGTTACATGGGAGCAGATTGATAACAACTCTGTTATCATCTGAATGGCAGAGTATGGTTGCGACTAACCTGTTTTCAGTTGGTCACAGAATGCAGGAGTGTATGATCTTAGTCCCACTTTATAACGAACCTTCCCTATGTGGGAAGGTCCTACAGCAACCTGCGGATGGTCGTGGGTTTCCCCCGGGATCTGTCCGGTTTCCACCCACCATAATGCTGGCCGCCATCGTATAAGTGAAATATTCTTGAGTACGGCGTAAAACAAAAACCAAATAAATAAATAAATGTAACTAACCAGATCGCGTGTGTTTGGAAGCCAGTTGAACACATCATTGTATCATTCGTAGTGTGATTCCATCGCTTCGCTGTATCGTTCCACGATAGTATGATGGGTACTATAATGGCCATACCAGCATTTCTGGGTCTATATTTATGGGTTTCTTGATTGATTCGAATTGGACTTTATTTCAAACGCTTAATGTGAAGGGTTTCGCAGAAAGTGTATAACTGTTGATTCTTAAAGTGGCCTGTGCTGGACATTCGTGGGAGTAAAGTGTACACAAAACCTTAGCAAAAGACAGCACCAAAAGAAACCGTTCTCGACATGTATTTATTGGATTCATTGGTGTTGACCGACGTATTACACAAGAGCTAGATCCGACTGATTTGTTCATTTATAACAGTTGTTTTGTTGTTTAACGCCATTCATACTCAAGGATTTTCCACTAGTACGACGTTGTCAGTTTTATGGGTGGAGGAAATTAGGATAATACACTGGCCTTTTGCAAGTTACTGACCAACTTTACCCCCCCCCCCCCCCCCCCACCCACCTAAATTACAGCTATGCACGCCTTATTGGCGGGGAACAATTTGTCTCCAATAACCAAGCATGGAGAGGTAGGGAACCAAAAATTCCCTAGCCAAATCAGTGTTTGAACCCCCACCTCGTGTGTTTTACAACTGGATTCGATCTTGAGAACTCAATGGTCGCGAGCAGACTGGCTGAGGATAGAACAGCGCTGACATGTGACTGTAAGACAAAAGGGATATACGTGTATATGTATATAGCATTCTAAAAGCCTTAAGTATTTCGCCCTGTGATTTCCCCGTCGGCTATAATGTGAACAAGTGATAAAGCGTACACATGTGTATTAGAAAGCCGGCCATTTACAAAACATCTGACCGTCCAGGCCTTAAACTGGCGACTTGAGGAACCATAACTCTGGCAATAAATGTCGATCGCCGCCACTGTCCAGCTTTAGATAACCGCTGGCCTACACTTCTTACAGCTCTTTGCCGGTCACCTCTGTCAGACCAACGCGGTATTACAGCTGGTCATCAAGCCATATTTCCTCATACTCCTTACAGCGCATGTGTCGTTCTCTACCTTTCGCTTTACATCACTGCCACTGATGGACAAGCTTACAGGCTAAGAAAACTTAAAATTATGACACTATAGGCTGAAAAGAGCACATTTTTTTCTATCCGGTGGTGCCTGATGCACAATTTTGCGATTTTTTCTCGCCATACACGTAAAGCCTGAAAACTGCAAAGCTGGCATAAATCGCTGAGTCCATCGCGCCCTCCATCTGTAATTAATGTTGAGGTGTCTTGCTTCTAAGCATATGAGAGTGGTTAAAACTGCCGGCTTGTTTGTGTAAACTCGGAACCTACGTCCAACATTCCGGTATCCCGATCGTCAAGCGGAAAACGAACTGTACTGTTCGCTACCTTCTGGGAAGAGGAGTTCTACCGGAAATGTACGAACTGCACTTCGGCGGTTTCCGACGGCAATTCTCCTCCTAACACAGAAGTCTTCAGGACTAGTTCTAAGGCAAAATGGAGTCGCCCACAGCGGATATTGGCGCTGACTTTATTTATAATTTATCAACTTGAGGTACATATTAGAATTTTTTAGGACATGCACCTGAGGCATACTCTTTTCAATGGTATTTGTTTGATATTTAAGTTGTCTCCTCCTTTAAACTTTGGAGCCTATGACGTACGTGGGTTGTTTTTGGCTTCATCACTTGTATCCTCCCGCGAAACCATTTAATCAGCATTCATCAATAAAATTGTTTCCGGTTTTGGTTAGAATCATGTTGTACATACCCTCAATAAAGAGAATGCATGTGACGAATGTACTATTGGAGACAAAGGTAAAGACGGGTTGTTTGCGTTTTCTGACGCCACTTCCTGTCTCATCACCGTGACCCCTGTGACCTCGGCGTTGGTCAAGGTTTCTGTTCAAAATTTGTTGTTCGTGGCAGTGTTGTAAAGCGAAAGGTAGAGAACGCAGTGGTTGCTGGTGCTGCATTTGTTGAATTCATAGGGAAAAGAATCGCAGTTGTGAGGAAATTCATTTGTAGGTAAAGTCTCCTGTCTACTTTTGGTGGTGTAGTGGTGGTTCGTTTTATTCAGTTTATCATTTAATAAAAAGTATCATCGCATTTTGGTTTGTTTTCTCTCAAGCTACTCCATCCTTATGAAATGGCTTGATACTGTCGGAATTTTGCACAACGGTAATCACAATGCAGTAACGGATACAAAATCGACATTTGTAGTTAAGCGAGGGCGCTTGGGGGCTTTACCCGTTTGGTTGTGACGTTTACATTTCTGTTATCATGTGAACCAACTACCATGTACGTCTTTTGGCTTACCAGGCAAGGCATTGACGTCTTGTGGAACCATAAAGTCGATTAGATTGCTCTCCTGTCAGACCTCAGATGTCGATCTCGTCTTCGTCGCCCCAAGTCAGCCAGCCCTGTGTTTCCGCTACAATGTGACTCAAGAAGCTATCCGGAACCTAGGATCTTATTGCTCAAATGCCGATTAGCGGCGTTGAGATCAAGTCGCGTTCACACGATGCGATTTGTTGTATCGACTCGTCTATTAGACAAATGGAATGATAACAGAACAAGCTCTGTCTTGAAAGGCGCTATCAGACGATACAATTGTCGAATTCTACAATACGTATGAAATGGCCTAATTTCATTCGACTTCAGAAATTCGACGGGACGACTCGCCTTTTGAACGTGTCGTATACGTTCATAGAATCAGCATACACAATGGCTATTCCTACAGCGTGTGGGGAAGTTTACCCCAGTACTGTGACATATGCGATTCCTTTGATTCTTTTATTGTAGTATGCTGGTGAAAATAAGTAATTGGCTTAATGTTTTGTATTGTTCCAAATTATACCCAGAGCGGAGACAAGATTCGTACTTCTACATCCAGTACTAGTGCAGACATGGACAATTTTCACATCGTGACTAGTGCGAACTCAATAAACTCAGTTAATTTTTTTTTCTTTTGTATAAATCAACAAATCTATTGATATCCACCACAACCTGGTTTCTGCTTGTGCTTAATAGCCCGGAGGCCCTTTTAATTATGCCCCCTCTAATTTACTACCAATTATTGGCTTAAAAAACTCGATCGTTAATCATGTCATCTGTAAGACAGGTCATGGTGAACTGCCTTTTACAATAACAGTAAAAAGTAGTGACGTCACATCGTTGCGAGTGTCCGAATAATTTGATTTTATTTTGGACAGTTGTCATTTATTATACAGTATGGTTGTAGCTTTATAGCTAATAATCTCCAGTATGACATAGCATGGCGTGCGAAGAAGTAATAAAATCACAGCAGAACAATGGAACTCGATATCAACTCGTACAAACCCTATCTGTCTTTGTCATACTTGTTCATATATATATATATATATATATATAAAGTACATACTTGCTTAGCCCATACATGTGTAGAATTCTGTAAACCTTATACTGTACTTCATGGATTAATCGAGCGCATAGCATTTGTATAATGCGAGCTTATTAAGTATAAAGCTTGTGTATTTGCTTGGGATGTAACGTTACTTTTCACAATATTTCAGTCACATTTCATGACAGTGTCTTCTCTTAGCATGGTGGACCCAGTAAAAATGTTGAAATATGTATCGTGCAGCCTCACTGGAATGTCGTGACGAGGACACCACATATGATTCAGGCTCAAGGCTTACATGACCTATCATCTTCAGTTGAGCACCAGCCGTGCAGGGCTTATCCATAATTGTAGATGCCCTCGGTGTATGCATATGGCCAAACTCGGGAAGGACTTAAGATACTGAAAGATTAAGGCACGAGTCGACCTCAGTGCCCTTACCTACAAGGTTGCCTAAACGTCATACCTCGTACCTTGTACGAGATGGAATGCAAAATATGGCTGCAACGTAAAGGCCTGTTAGAAAACGGTGATTATCTCCTCTTGATTCGGAACTCCTTCAGTTTGCCTTGCGCGCATGGAGGATGCTCCCAGGAAGCTGTTTCGTCTATAGCATTGCTCTGAAGGAATCACAAACAAATTAACCATCACAACATAGAGAAAGTTGTCCAACGCAATTTATGTGGATTATGGAGTACATGAGTTTTGTTCACTGTCGGTTTTGGTTAACAGATGCATATCTGGTAATATCCGTTGTTAGATTTTTGGGAAATTAATGCACGCTTCGTTCCTGATTCCATTTTATTTAAAAACATATCGAAATTGTTGGCAGAGGCGTACATGTTGGTATGGGCAGAAAGTTCTCCCTTGTGAGCTGAAAAAAATTTATAGATGATTTTTAGAACTTGAACAAAGTAAAAGACATCTATATATTCACTGCTTGTCCAAACTTTCGAAACTGGAGAACAATATAAAACGATAGTTTTGTCATTTAAAGATAAGACAGGAAATAACGAATTCATTGAACATATATATCTTAGAAGAGCCAGTGAATGTTTCTTTTCCTTTTACGCTTTGAAATACAACGTTTTTGTGAATTTGAAAAGCACGAATGAGATATTAAAAATCACTAAATACCACAAACACACACCCTATCTGCGGGTTACATGACCGCTGACCAGTCCAGACCCGTTTTCGAAGCCATGCTCTTTCATATCACACTATGATAGAATGCGTGCGCGGGCTTACACTACAGTTGACTTCAATGTGGCTGCTAAAATACTCCCCAGGCCCCTAATCCCCTCCTGTACTGTTACTCGCTTCAGTATTCAGTTTATTATTTCCGAAGAACTGAAAGTGGATTTTAACAGTAGTTTCCAAATGATCTGTCCAGTATTTGCAAGAAAGACCTAAAAGCTTCTCCGCACCTAAGTATTCTTGTGTGTGGGTTGGTATGCATTTTGGTTTCGTTTTGTTATGTATTTTGGTTTCGTTTGCTTTGGTATGATTTGAGTGAACTTGATTTTGTTTCGTTTGGCGTTTTAGGTCCGTTTAATTTTGACCAAATTAAAATGAAAAGTTTTTGGTGCAGATGTGCAAGCGATAAGTTGCATTCGTTTCGTTATGTCACCAATTTACCTGAAACGTCACTTGATGGGACAAATTTGGTACGCTGACATTTAACATATTCACGTATCAGCTTGGAGAGTATCAGACTTCACTGATTGTAACTGAATTCATTATTATTTTTAATGCATTTAATTGACAGACAGGTTGTTTCAGTGCTAAAATTGCAGCATTACAAAACCCCGGAGGGAAAACGCAGTAGTATGCGCGGGGCTGGGGGGAGGGAGCTATATAATCAGTGTGTATTAAACACATTAGTGCTTGTGCTTGTGGGCTGGTAGTGGTAATCATCACCGCCGATTATGGTAACATTAATCAATTATGACATCTACGGAAGCTCAGACTCACCACTTTGCCTTGCAGGGTAAATTACATGCTCCCCGCCTCACAAGCTATGGTTGATAATTTGATATTTAGGACCGCTGAATGGTTACTAGCTTCACAGACTGGGCATGCTGGTAGACTATATATATAGCTGGCTATTTAAAGTAGAACCCCAATGCTTGGACTTCCAAACTGCATATGGATAGTTTAATGTCTCCCGAAGCCATTTCGATTGTTTAAAACATCAGAAAGGGGGAGGGGGAACGGTAGAATTTGGTGATCAAACATCAGGAAATCTACACCACTACGATCAAGTCACCCTTGACCTTGTCACGTCACGTGTATAACACAAACCACAGGAGATAATCGCTATACCTTTACAACTCATTTCGAGAATATTCCATGCCCAAATCTGGCTTGAGACTGAAGTAACACAACGCAGGATACTGTAATGTTACACAATGGCCTAAAAATGTCACAAAGACTGAGACGATATGGACCAGATATCTCTTCTTAAACATCCTTTGATTTTGGAGGATTCGATCGACCGTACACTTGGTAATTCTACATTCTATCACTATGTCTATACTAAAAGAAAAGACCGAAAGACGAGGCTTATATCCCCCCCCACCACACACACACACACACACAACATTCCAATGAAAAAGAAAAGAAGTCGGGATTTTCACTCCCGGAATGCAGAAGTTGTTTGCTTGTTTAAAACAGCAGGCTTTGGCATGATTTATTTATTTATTTATTTGATTGGTGTTTTAAGCCGTACTCAGCATTATGGTGGGTGGAAACCGGGCACATCCCGGGGGAAACCCACGACCATCCGCAGGTTGCTGGAAGACCTTCCCACTTACGGCCGGAGAGGAAGCCAGCGTGAGCTGGACTTGAACTCACAGCGACCACATTTGTGTGAGACTCCTTGAGACTCCTGGGTCATTACGCTGCACTAGCGCGCTAACCGACTGAGCCACGGAGGCCCTACTTTGGCATGAACTGTAGGTAGTTGCAATAATGTAACTTTCAACGCGTAAGCGAAAGTTACAGTGTTACGAGCTCGAAAATGTCGATCTTCTGATTGAGGACATTTGTCGGTAAATATCTTCAAAAATAAGCCACGCAGCCAACCCAAAGTTGCACAGAATATCCCTATCGTAAACACGAACTTACCGACACCAAAATATTCCACTGACCAGCTCACCTTTTCCCCGTTTTTGCCTTTTTCCACGTTTCACACTGATAGCAGCAACAACGGTTTCGAGGTTACTGACGTGATTCAGACTCCCTTCTTGTATCAGGTGAAACTCTCGCACAAACACACACGAACAGTTTTGTACCGTGTGGCGTTTTGTACCGTGTGGCGTAAAATATGGTTTAAAAAAAGCGAAAACGGAGAAAAGGTGAGCTGGTCAGGGGGGTTTTTTGGTGCCAGTAAGTGCGTATGTATGCTAGGCATATTCTGTGGAAGTCTGGTATTGCTGTGTGGCTTATTTTTTGGAGATATTTACTGGTTAATGTCCGTAACACACTGCATCTCTCGCGGCGGTTACGCACCACTCGAAGAGGAGACAGGTACATTATTGCAACTAGATCTGTAGGGAGCCGCTAGCCTTTGCCTTGCAGTGCCCACGAGGCTAGGCCGGCCTTCCTGTTCACAACCCGCACAGCGGTTTTCAGTATAATTCAAGCCTTGTTTGTTTTGCCCGGTGATACTTTTTAAAAAAATAAGCACACACACAAAAAATAACTCGATTGTTACTTTCACCGGTGTTGAGCGACAGACTTTTCTCGCTCGTCACTACTACTCACAATCCGCTGGCCCACAATATCGCTCCACTAGGGTGGGAAAATTTTTAAGCTGTGGACTGTGAAACCGTGCAAAATTCTCCATAGGTACAACAATGTCCAATTCGTGGCGGACAAACCAAACGGGAGCGCGTTTGCGTCATCTACAGCGCCGGGTATGTGAATGAAAATCGGTCATCCTATCGCCCAGTCCTTATGCTGTACACGCTTTTCAAGGATCTAAAAGAACTCTGGTATCTTTCAAAATATTTATTGCAAAACTGTTTTACTTCCTTAATTTTCACGGTGGTAATTAAGAGGTGTACGTGTAGAGGTAATTATAGATTAAGTCATATCATGGCTAATTCTGGAAAAGCAATCAGCGGGTAGGCTTAATGCATGGATTCGGCAATGCTTCGGAGGGCTTTTCAACACGTAACACCGGCAGGTGTTACTGGTATGACGTCACCCGGCCAGGGCTCTCCGGTCGGCAAGATAGGCAGAGGGTCAAACTTTAATCGATTTTTTAAAAAAATAAAACTAGCTAAGATAATGTTTTTTAAAGCGTAGTTTACAGATTAACAGCATAAATGTTGTGTCTTGCTAACATTTAGTGTGAAAGTCGTTGGGGTTCTCCTTTAACAGTGTTTAAACACGAGACTTCGTTCATGTTTCATCAGGCTCGAATGACAAATGACTCTCTGGGTGTAGTTCTTGATTAATTGCCAGTCGGATGCCGGGTTAATTGTTTATCATTTATGTTCACGGCATGTGTATTTAGTATACATGTGAATCCTGGCTCCATGAGCAGATTGTATTTACCAGCTATATGTGTATAATGCGATTAATGGTGAAGCGGGTATCATTACAACACTGAAGGTAGCTGGATGTATATATATGTATAAATGTATGCTAGGGGCTTTACCTCGTGCTTAACAATATTTCAGTCATCTGACGACGAGGCGTCATTAGATGTCTGTGTACATATCTTGTGTCTTCTTGTACCAGGTCGAGTCCATGTCGCCAAAGCTCTTCCGTCACTGAAGTGGCATGCCGAAGACACCAGACATGACACCGTCAAATTATACTAACTCCGGGTCAATTGGTCCTGTTTCTTTGCTCTAAACTGTCAATGCTGAGCCCCATGTGAGGCAGCAGCAACCACCATTTTTACAGTCATTAGTATGACCCGCGACGGGGTATTTGGTGGTAAACACTCTCTAAAAACTACTGTGTACTAGTGGTACACAATGTTGTGGTAAAAATATACATCCACATTATTCTGTGTACCAACAGTACACAAATAGTGTAATTTATGTAACAGTCCACAGTGACTTGTGTACACGTGTGTACCGCTGATACACAAGTGGCTCGTTTTTAGATAGTAGCAACAGAATTTCACCAAACTACCATCAGTCTCTAAAACCAGGGTATGTTTTTACGACGAAAAGTAACGTTACGTCAATCGTAGATTTCACGTCTGTTTCATTCTTCCCAGCTTAGCTTTCAGAAATACAGGTCTGTACTCTTCAATTTGCTAACCTGGAACTCGGCCCTGTCACGTATGCTGTCCTCATCATGTGAAAGCTGTACACTACAAAAACATGTTTCCTGTAATTCTTCAGTAATACTTACTGCATATCACCTATTTATTCGTGAATAATAATGAGCATAACGTCACAATTAACACAAATGTATCTTTTTTCATCGGCAGCAAGCCAAACTTCGCTAACCGCCATTTTCACTTTGAGTGGGACGCACTCGACATCGTCCGGAAAAAGATTAACTCGTGGAATGATTTGAGTAAAACCGATGAGATGTACACTTTCTGAAGGGCAATTGACAAATTGTTTGGGAGTATTAACTTCAGTTTGTGTCAAAATAATAAACAGAAATGAACTATAATCAATTATATTGTGAGAAAATATGATCTTAATTTTGGGAAGAGCAGCCAAGTCCACCCTAGCAACCGAGTCACGTGATTTGAAAATGGCGACTTGCGAAGTTCTGATGCTGTCCGAGTGGGTGCGTCAGTTACATTTGTGTTATTTGCGATGTTATGGTCTTTATTGTTCCCACATTACTTTAAGATCACGGGGAATCTCTTTTTGTGACATACAGCGTTGGACCTTGGAAGACAGTGCAGGTGACAGGACCGAGTTCCAGGTTTGTGAATGTAAGGTCTCAGAGCGGTTATGTGGAAGCTAAGCTGGGAACATGACCAAACGATCTCAGAGCTACGTTAAACGTAACTACCGTCTTTACGTTTGCCGTAAGTTATAACTCTCTGTAAATCATTCACTACTGTAACTACGTAATACACAACTCCGAGCAACAAAGACATACACAGTCAAAAAAGGAAATATTGAGATGTAATTTGTCTAACTTGCATATTTTTTTCCAGAGTTTGAGCACATTTAGAGTTTTTACTAAATAAAGTCCATTGACTATAGGTCATTGCCTACGTACAGACCATTGATCTCACGCTCATAGATGTGTTGTATTGTGAATGTTAGCAGGCCTTACACATAATCTGTTTTAATCTGGTCTTGCAGTGGAACTGTAGGCTTGGTGACCACCTACTGTCTTAATCCACCGCAACGCTGCATATCAGGACCAGTCATGTACGTTACTGTTGGAATGTGGAAAATTTTTCAGCTTAGCTAAAGCAATATATATCTCCAAACATTCGCGTGGTACCATGTCATACCACAACATATAACTCGCTTTTTTCTTTAACGGTTTATATTTAAAAAATCAACCAAGCATAACCATCATTTTTTTTTTTATAGCTGTTGGTGCTGGAAGTAATCATACAACATTGATAACCTTTTGATACAGTTTAACTATTTGCAAAAATAACAGGGCAGATATTTATAGTGCAACAACAGCCTATAATGTAGGCCTATATGTCACAGTATTATCCAATCAGTGCCTCGGCACTCTTCAATTCGGAGGCAAATCTTGGACCCAATCGCACACATTGACCTTTGTTACCGCGGAGGCTTTTGCTGTTCTGAATGAACTCGCTTCGACAGAAAGTCATTGTCAGTGGTACTAGAACTGTGATACAAGGCACTGAGATTTGCTGGGAGGCACACTACAGGTGCCTGCTGAAAGGCGATGGGTTAGTCGTGGTACTCCGCTTCAATCCACCCATATAAACCTGCATGTCCACCACCATTATTAATGAAATACTTGAGTACGGCGTTTAGGCAGCAATCATGCAAATAAAGAAATAGCCGAACTGAAAATCTGGACCCTCTCACGTTTCGATGAGAAAGACTGCGTGTATACTCGTCTGAATCAACAGTGTTACTTGTAGAACATCAGTTTGACAATTGGAGGCAAATACCCTGTCAGCTGTATGATTGATCATAAAACAAAATGCAGTATTTGTACAGCCTATAGCACGCTGTCTGGGCGGACCGAGAAACAACTCGTTCAAATGTACGGAAGCATTAAAGTGCCATGCACTGAAATACGCTTGTAGCTATGTTTCTGTATAAGCCATGCTCGTACGAAGCAATTGTCTTATCTACTCGGGGAATGAAAATAAAACAAGTCATAAGTCGTAGAGACCATTCGATTTGTTGAATGCTGCAGTGTCATGGAATAGCATGTGCTGTTTTCATTCGCCCATAGTCGAGTTCGAAAATCACGCCGTGTGAATGTGCCATCGTGTACATAGTACAGATTTTCATGATTTAGTGGTTAGAGTATACGGCTCGTGAACGGGAGTGTCCGGATTAGTGCCGAGTCGCGACGTCCCTCCCGGTGGACCCTGATGTTTCTTTTTATCGGTATGGAGATTTAGTGATGCAGCACCGTCAATATTTCGACATTGGGATCATCTGTGACCAGTGTAAGCTCATCTTCGGGTTACAATCACTGGCCTTGTGCGCTGGTAGCTGCAATCTTGATTAGATACTCAACAGGCTTTTTGGTAGTAGGTATATACTTTCAATTTCTGATACGTAGGTTTTGATTTAAAACTCATAAAGACTTTTGTTTTAGCATGCTGTATGGAAAACGTCAGAAATCTGTGCTAATAGTAAAAAAAAAAAAAAAAAAAAAATAGAGCCAAAGACTTTGAATCACCCGTCTTTGCGACTATATGATATGTAAGACCTTGCTTTCAGTTCTTCATTCATGTGATATTCAAATAACCACGTTAATTCCATTATTGCCACAAACTCTACTGAAGAGCCAATCCATAGCCTCACTCAACCAGACGTTTATGTACCGGGGGATACTGTTCAAAACAGCACTGTGGGACTACTTGCTGTCAACATAATTATAGACGTACAGCCTATAGAGAGTTAAATTAGAGTAGCGACAACAGTGTGATAGCTGGCAAATGGTCACACGTACCCGATGAAACACGGCGTCTTGTTAATATACTTCAGAGTTTTATTCTAACTATTCATGTAAGTGTTTAAAATGGTAGTAAATTTTAGTGACCGTAGGGTACAATGCGAGCGTGAAACTTGTCGTATACAGTATCGTAGTCACGCGGTACCTCGTACAAAAAGGTGTTCAGTACTATACAATCGTGATCCACAAAGGATATATTAAGCATTCAAGAACCGTTTTTATTTCGCCCATGGCTAAATCTGCTCGCTACCATAAAAGTGAAAAATTCTTGGACACAGCGTTAAGCTCAGATCAAGTATATAAGTAAATAAATAAATGAATAAATAAATAAACGCCATCTTAGCCCATTCACCTAAAATTCGGATTATTTTGACTCTATCTTAACTCGCTAATATATCATCCCTCGTATATGATCTCGATTTTCGCGACCTCTGTGTTTCCGTCACCCAAGAGTCTGGTATTTTCACAATGCCTCGTTTACATCAATTGGTATATACTATAGTCTGGTGGTTTTCTCGACGCCTTGCTCACGTCGGTTCGTACATACTATAGCCTGGTGGTTTTTACGATGCCTTGTTCACGTCATCTCTTAAACTACAGTTTGGGGATTTTTACAATGTCTTGTTCAGCTCGTATATACTATAGTCTGGTTATTTTTACGATGTCTTGTTCACGTCAACTCGTATATACTATAGTCTGGTGACTTTCTCGATGTTTTAATGTTCACGTTAGCTCGTATATACTATAGTCTGGTGACTATCTCGATGTTTTAATGTTCACGCCAGCTCTCATGTAATATATTCAGTTGATTTTAACGACGTTTTCTTCACGTTTATGTCCTGATACATGAACTTCGTTGCTTTGAAAGAACCGTTACCTCTCTTTAAGGGACTAGTTGACTTTACACACACAAGCTACTTTCAGAAAATGAGAACATTTGCAAGACGCAGTTTCAGCCTCAGAGATAGTTCCATGTGAACCAAACCCGTTCCCCTGCTACAGGATATTAGAAATCGGGCAAGCATGCCATTTGTCATGTCATTATAGTCTTTGAGGAAATCTAATGTCGGCGTAGTGATGCATTTGATCATAGTCCAGTGGTTAAGGTGCTTGACTTTTAATTCACATGGACACAGGAGGTGCTGGTTCAATGCTGGGAATCAATTTTTGCATTGTTCTCGGAAACTTGGTCGCTATAAACGGTTCACGGCCTGAGATAAATTGACAAGGAGCTGTATTTCACACGTTACATAATGCATTGGTTTTATCATATTGCATTCCTGCATAATGTAAGATTCTGCTGGTGGACTACGCATCGTCGAGTTAATAGGTGGAAACACAATTGACACACCCACGGCGATGTCGTGTAAGCACACATGCACGACGAAAATCGCCAAGGTTTCCTGACAATCTGAAATACACTTTAAATGTGGTTTGCTTGTCTGTGGGTTAACATAGCTTTATATGATATCTTGATGGCGTCTCTTTGCCAGAAATCCGTTTAAATGTCGATATGTTTAGAGTGCTATTTGACTGGAGCTACATACAGGAGACACCGGATATGGCGATCCATCAATCACACTGTACTGACATCATGTCCACCACATCTGAGCATATCATATTTCTGATGAACGCCAAGGAAATACCAAGACTCTATAAATACCGATTCGGTAGGGGACTCCCACGTACATGACTGACGCTTCTTGCTACACGATGCACGAAAGCACCCGAAACGAATCCGAATCAGTAGTACTGCGCTGGTCAAATACTGAACACATCAAGTATTGCACGTCTCCGAGTATAGGCTGTTAATGGCCATCTCCTCGCACTTGTAATTAACCTGACCCCGTTTGCTTGCTTTAAAGACCATCTTCAGGCACTTGCTCATGCCCAAAGCGCTGGCTCGCTGCAAATATCAGGCATTTCTGGTCGCGAGTTCGAATCCAGATCTTGCTGTTTAGTGGCGATTTTGAAGTCAGTAGATCTGTCAGGTACCTGGCCAAGATATCGGCGGTTTACCCCTGCAACGCCAGTTTCATGCACCCATAAAACTGTCCGCAATCGTGTAAACAATAAAGACAGATTACAGTCAAGGTCACCGCATGCAGATTCATACTATATGACTGATTATTGGATAGATAGTCACACGTGTTTGGTGGCGTTATTGTTGTCCATCCGTCCGACACGAGCTCCTGTGGTCAGTAACTTTTGACACAGAACACAGAGTGAAATTACACACTGACAATTCCGTGGTGTAAATTTCAAGAGGCACACCCATCACCTGTGGAGTTGATTAGTTCAAGTGTCAAGTTTGTCAGTAACTGTGTAGGCCTACATTGATTGACACAGCATCAGTCCTTTCAAAGATCTCGTCGTGCTGAGTACGAAGTAAAAAGCTACCGATGCGAAGACACCATACAGGTACAGGTACGTGAAGTCGGGACACCTGAGATCAAATACGGGTCGGGACTTTAAAAATGGTACTTGTTGCTGCAGTGCTTGGTGCTCAGCTATGAGAGGTTAGAGAAAGGAAACAGGGCTGGTTGGCCCGGTGTCCGAATAATGTGACTGGGTGAGGGTGTCATGTCTGGTGTCTTCAAGAGCGACACCAATATGGCGGCATGTAATCGCCCTGCCACAAGAGCGCCAAGTACACCCATAATGAATCCACGTCGTCATATTACCGAAAAAATGTTAAATGCGCCGTAAAACCCCAGGCATACATACATGCATGTCTATACCAAGTGAAAAACCATGAGAGAAAAGTCCGGACGCATTGTCCAATCAAAAATGGTGTGCTTGGGCAGTATCTGACAGATGAGCAAAGTTTATAAATTGACAGCTCAGTACAGTCTAGATACTGATAGATGAGTAAAATCTAAACGCTGACGGATGAGTACACTCTAGATACTGATAGATGAGTAAAATCTAGAAGGTTACGGTGAGTACAATCTAGAAACTGGCGGATGAGTATAATGTAGAAAATGGTGGATGGATGCAGCGTAGAAACTGGCGGATAAGTACTTTTACAGTGTAGAAAATGGCAGATGAGAACAGTCTAGGAAATGGCCCATGAGTACTGCCCAGAAACTGGCGGATAAATATGGTCCAAAAAATGACAGATGACTGCAGTCTGCAAAATGGTGGACGAATGGTCTAGAAACTGCCGATTAGTATAGACTAGAGGCTGTCGGATGAGTATAATGTAGAAAATGGAGGATGGGTACTGCCTAGAAACTGGCGGATAAGTAGTATTACAGTTTAGAAAATGGCAAATGAGAACAGCTTAGATACTGGCGGATGAGTACAGTCTAGAAACCGGCGGATGAGTGCAGCGTAGAAACTGGTGGATGAGTACATACTAGAAACTGTCTGATGAGTATAGTCTAGAAACTGGTGAATGAGTACATTCTGGAAACTGGCGGATGAGTACAGCCTAGAAAGAGTTTAGAAGCTGGCGGATAAGTACTTTCACAGTCTAGAAAATGGCGGATGAGTATAGTCTACAAAAATGCAGATGAATGCAGTCTGCAAAATGGCGGATGAGTGCAGGCTAGATATTGGTGGACAAGAACAATCCGGAAGCTGGCGGATCAGTACAGTCTAAAAACGGGCGGATGAGTACAGTCAAGAAACTGGCGGATGAATACAGCCTAGAATGTGGCGGATGAATACAGTCTAGCAATTGGCGGATGAGTGCAGCCTGGAAACTGGCTTATGAGTATAGGCTAGAAACTGGTGGATCATTACAGTCTAGAAACTGGCGGATGAGTATAGTGTGGAAACTGGCGGATGAGTACAGTGTGGAAACTTGCCGATGAGTACAGTGAGGTAACTGGAGGATGAGTACAATGTTGAAACTGGAGGATGAGTGCAGTGTGGAAACTGGAGGATGAGTACAACGTGGAAACTGGCGGATGAGTCCAATGTGGCAACTTACAAATGAATTCAGTCAAAAAAAATGACGAATGACTATAGAAACTTGCGGATAACAGTGAAATGCGGGGTTCGTGCCTGTGTAACCTTCCTTGCGCATTTACATGTAGCTCACCCTAACACTACCTCTCCTCCATATATCACATGCATTATCATGCATTACCATCTAAAAATTGGTGTAGCGCTGTTCACGTCTTATCCAGGTTTGCAGCATTGATATTTCTGGGACCCTTAGGTTACAGATGTTTATTTATGGAACCAGCTATGGACCAGTGTGATAACGTGTAAATCTAACGTGATTAACTGTGGCGTTTTATCATTAATAGTTGATTTTATAGATACGATGTATTGCGTATTGAGACCTCCGTGGCATGGTGGTTAGCGTAATAACGCAGGCGCTTTCACAAATGCGGTCGCTGTGAATACCAGTCCAGCCTCTCCACATAATACTGATCGTATAAGTGAAATAGGCTTGAATAGGGCGTAAAACACTAATCAGATAAAAAAATAAATGTATCGCGCCATATGTTACAAACACAATACTGCAATATCTATCACGAAGCGGTTGTCGTATCCTGTCGTCTAAATCCCGACCAATAGAATGAAAATGGGACAAACGGTATTTCATACAATGCACTGATATGATCCTTAAATCAAAAGGTTCTAAACACTTATATTTGTACAGATTTCACGCTACAGGTTGTGAATGTCAGGGGAACGTTCTTTGTTGGAACCATCATTTGCAGAGCATACTATTAACGGGTTTCCCAACAAAATGTAGTAACTTGGTTCTACTGTAACAAGGAACCCGTTTTTCTAGGAGTGTTAAAAACGTCTAGCGCTCAGTCGAGGTGAAAGTGAGGAAACGTGTAAAAGCCAAGAGTTGATGTCTGGCGAAAGGGATACCGTCTAAGCGTCGACACCGCACACTGGCCAGTGTATTGATGACAGACTATTGCTCCAGCCGAGTGTTGAAACAGCTTGTCTGGCCAAGAAGCGAGTCGGTCCTATAACACGCGGTAAGAATGATGATCTGTCCAGTAACAGGGATAACATATCGATCTAATCCAACAGAATTCTGCTATTACTCCGCTATCTACGGAAGACCAGTATGGATCAAAATACATAACGCAGGTTTTCTTTTGTTTGACACAGTTCAAAGGTATCAATTAATGGCGTAAATTATATCCGTGTGAACGTTTCTACGACAGACTGAATGTGTTTGCAAAGACGGCATTGGATGTATTGTGATGAAATCCTAAACATGAGAGCATGATGATGATCGTTCCATCGAATGGTTGATCGATTGATATTCAATGTTAAGTTGATTGGCTAATTATAGGTGATGTGAAAAAGCGTCATTGTTTACAGCGAGATGATCTGACGACTACATCCTGAACGCATGACGCAGTACGTACCTTTGTCATTTCGCGTTTCACATAAGACAAAACAAGACATGACAACGCAATGTCTCATTTAATTTTTTCTTGCTACCAGTGTAGCTTGCGATTTAGCAGATTGCGTTTTAATCATTTATAAAAATATAAAAATAAAAATAAAAATTAATTTGTCGATTTTAAGTCTGTTGTCTGAGAGATACTCTAATGTATTCGCCTATTACAGCAGATTATTGCGTTCAATATAGCACACATATTCTATTTATTTAACATAAGGATTCTTTTAGACTAACGAGACGTTGTGTTGAATATTTGTGTTATAATAACAGAACTCTTTCTGGCATCACTCAGAAAACAGGAAATGAACAGATTAATTTTCTGGATGTAACGCATGTATCATTAGTGGTTGGATTAATCATGGAAATTTGGCATACATAATTTAACTCGTTTAAATTTGCTTTCGTATTTCTCTATTTTATGTGGTAGACAGATTGTAAAAGTACAACTTCTTCCTTGGTTAATAAAAAAAAATGCCGCATGTGCAATATATCTAGTCAAGAGTTCAAAATATTTCTGATTTTTCTCGCGAGAGCGTTTGCTGTTGGTCACTCCCATTTTTTATGTATTTTATTTTCATCTTGTCTTGTTTTTCGTTACGTAACGAGCGTTTTCGAACATCTCGGAGTAAAGGACGTTCAAAACATCTACAATTTACGACTGTTTTGGAGGATTTTAACGGCCACAGATGGCTCGTCGCATTTGCTTTTTTACATATTAAAATTGCCTTCAATTTTATTTTTGGTGGCCTACTTTTGGTGAATAAAGAAATCAGTCAGACAGCCAAGAAAGCAATTAATTATGCAACAATGCTCTTGATCACAAAAACAATACCTCTACTTAAGAAATATTTAGGTTAAATTCCAAACAGACAAAAAAAATCCCCTTTGTTTACGAATAATCAACCAACATCATAAGAGACGCAAACCTAATCGTGAGTAGAAATTGAGGTGGCCTTTTTCCATTACAAATCACAGCCTTCCGGTTGACCGGCATAACACTCCCCCTGGCGGCCAGTGTCAATGACGTGCTTCCGCAGGTATAAATAGGTTCACCGTTGAATTCATCGATCAAGTCAGTAACAAGATTATCGTGACTACCAGTGTATTTAGGAATGACAACTGACAGTACTCGAGGCCAAATCTGTAGCTTAGTCTCTGGTAGTGACGCGCGGGTCTCATTTGACCGGACTATGTTCTACTATATCAAAATAGACTGTGACAGATATCGCGGCCATTTTTCCAGCTGACGCGGTAGGAATGACCGTGTTTGTGTATAGGTTATAACGCAGGAGCATGTTTCGCGTAAGTGAAAGATGGCTGTCATTCTGATAGCAGATTACACTGCATGTCTCCAGCAGATGATGGTCGATCGGTTGATGAAGTGCGTTAGCTTGGATTGCGCCGTCTGATTACGTGAAAGTTCGCCTCCGGACAAGATCATGGTGTATCTCCGTAAGTGTAAGCCGGAACGGCTGATTCAGTTACGCAAACAACACATGTCGTATACACTTAAGTGTATAGACTAAATTTATTTATTTATTTGACAGCAGAACCCGGGAGAAATCCACGACCATCCGCAGGTTGCTGTCAGACCTTCCCACGTACAGCCGGAGAGAAAGCCAGCTGGAGTTAAACTTACGTTTGTGGGCATGATATGTATAAATGTTTGTCCACGTGTCCATATGTTTTCTGACAATAGTGTTCGATGGGTGTCTCATATAACTGTCTCTTTTTGTACATCGAGCAGGTATTAGTGGGCAATATATGTATAGATGTTTGTCCACGTGTCCAAACGTTTCCAGACAATTGTGTTCAATGGGTGTCTCAAATAACTGTCTGTTTTTGTACATCGAGCAGGTGTTAGTGGGTATTATATGTATAAACGTTTGTCCACGTGTCCATATGTTTCCTGACAATAGTGTTCGAAGGGTGTCTCATATAACTGTCTCTTTTTGTACATCGAGCAGGTGTTAGTGGGCATTACATGTATAGATGTTTGTCCACGTGTCCATATGTTTCCTGACAATAGTGTTCGATGGGTGTCTCATATAACTGTCTCTTCTTGTTCCTCTTGCAGGTGTTAGTGGGCATTATATGTATAGATGTTTGTCCTCGTGTCCATATGTTTCCTGACAATAGTGTTCGATGGGTGTCTCATATAACTGTCTCTTTTTGTACATCGAGCAGGTGTTACTGGGCATTATATGTATAAATGTTTGTCCACGTGTCCATATGTTTCCTGACAATAGTGTTCGATGGGTGTCTCACATAGCTATCTCTTCTTGTACTTTTTGCAGGCGTTAGTGGGTATTATATGTGTAGATGTTTGTCCACGTGTCCATAAGTTTCCTGACAATAGTGTTCGTTGGGTGTCTCAAATAACTGTCTCTTTTTGTACATTAAGCAGGTGTTGGTGGGTATTATATGTATTGATGTTTGTCCACGTGTCCATATGTTTCCTGACAATAGTGTTCGATGGGTGTCTCATATAACTGTCTCTTTTTGTACATCGAGCAGGTGTTAGTTGGCATTATATGTATAGATGTTTGTCCACGTGTCCATATGTTTCCTGACAATAGTGTTCGATAGGTGTCTCAAATAACTGTCTCTTTTTGTACATTAAGCAGGTGTTAGTGGGTATTATATGTATTGATGTTTGTCCACGTGTCCATATGCTTCCTGACAATAGTGTTCGATGGGTGTCTCACATAGCTATCTCTTCTTGTACTTCTTGCAGGCGTCAGTGGATATTATATGTATAGATGTTTCTCCACGTGTCCATATGTTTCCTGACAATAGTGTTCGATAGGTGTCTCAAATAACTGTCTCTTTTTGTACATTAAGCAGGTGTTAGTGGGTATTATATGTATTGATGTTTGTCCACGTGTCCATATGTTTCCTGACAATAGTGTTCGATGGGTGTCTCATATAACTGTCTCTTTTTGTACATTGAGCAGGTGTTAGTGGGTATTATATGTATAGATGTTTGTCCACGTGTCCATATGTTTCCTGACAATAGTGTTCGATGGGTGTCTCACATAGCTATCTCTTCTTGTACTTTTTGCAGGCGTTAGTGGGTATTATATGTATTGATGTTTGTCCACGTGTCCATATATTTCCTGACAATAGTGTTCGATGGGTGTCTCAAATAATTGTCTGTTTTTGTACATCGAGCAGGTGTTAGTGGGCATTATATGTATAGATGTTTGTCCACGTGTCCATATGTTTCCTGACAATAGTGTTCGATGGGTGTCTCACATAGCTATCTCTTCTTGTACTTTTTGCAGGTGTTAGTGGGCATTATATGTATAGATGTTTGTTCACGTGTCCATATGTTTCCTGACAATAGTGTTCGATGGGTGTCTCATATAACTGTCTCTTTTTGTACATTGAGCAGGTGTTAGTGGGTATTATATGTATAGATGTTTGTCCACGTGTCCATGTTTCCTGGCAATAGTGTTCGAAGGGTGTCTCATATAACTTTCTGTTTTTTGTACATCGAGCAGGTGTTAGTGGGCATTATATGTATAGATGTTTGTCCACGTGTCCATATGTTTCCTGACAATAGTGTTCGATGGGTGTCTCACATAGCTATCTCTTCTTGTACTTTTTGCAGGCGTTAGTGGGTATTATATGTATAGATGTTTGTCCACGTGTCCATATGTTTCCTGACAATAGTGTTCGATGGGTGTCTCATATAACTGTCTCTTTTTGTACATTGAGCAGGTGTTAGTGGGTATTATATGTATAGATGTTTGTCCACGTGTCCATGTTTCCTGACAATAGTGTTCGAAGGGTGTCTCATATAACTGTCTGTTTTTTGTACATCGTGCAGGTGTTAGTTATATGTATACATTTCATCAACAGATGTCTTCTCTTGTATCACAATGAGTGTTCTTTGGTGTTCAAAACAAATGGTCTTGAAAGGAGAAACATTGCTGACAGGGTATCACATATAGACGTCTCTGGCTCGCACAAATATAGTGCATGTACACCAAAGGGATCTCCAAACACGTTCCCGTGGTTTTCAAGCATTTGCGTCAAAATCAGTTCTTTACGCTCAGGCGTCAAAATTAGTTCTCTTAGGTTCGCAAATACAGCTTGCACCATTGAGCAGCACGAATAGACTCTTGGCCTGACGGCCGCAGCAATCATGATTCCTGAGGTTTCATGAATATTTGGCATGGGATGGACGGAACTAATACCAGTGGGTTATCAGGCTTCATTTTGGCATTAACTAGATTATCAGCATATTTATTGTCATATAAATTATCTTTTCGACATTATATTGTAACTCCTCAAGCATTAAATATTCTCTTATCTCCTTTTCATTCGCCATGATATGGCTGCAGTATTGCCCACGTCGCGTTAACTCACAATCATTCATTGATCATTACATAACTTGTCTCGCCACTGAACTTAAAATTCTTTTAATGTATTTTTTATCGTATAAATTATATTGATCAATCTTCTAAAAGAAATAGATAATATACATATAGGTAGAAAATATTCCCCACTGTCTACACTCTGTCGTTTTTAATGGATTATGGGTTGTCACTGGACCAGCACGACTAACCTTCAGTAAACGACGTCATGAATTCGAATCCCGTTCCCGCCACACCTTTGGTTCGTTGATAAGCGTAACAGTTTCCGATTGGCCTTGTCTTGTTGCTTCATCAATGATCCTGGATTCTATCGAATACAGATGAAACAACCATTTCAGAAATAATAATAGACAGTATTTCATCTTTCAAGAAGAGAGCCACAGTTGGGTCTGTTACAAGGTGGATCTCTATCTACGACTGAAGTATTATCCCATGTACTCAAGTACTATTAGATGCCTCTTTAGAACTGGTTAGACGCCCTGAGCTTTATACGGCTGGTGTGGATGGAGTAACTGGCGTCAGCTGTAATGAATAAAGATTGGCAGAGCTGGGAGAAATCTTCTAAACCTAACTGCTGGCCTGCCAGCCAAGACATTGTCGAATCAATCACTGGAATGAGCTTGACGAGCTGAGACAGGACTGTCCGATTGAACTCTCAATGACATCACGCAAGCATGAGAAAACGGAATGACAGACTTTTCCAAGTGTGAAAAACCCCGTGAACAAACCGATGTATTTTTTTTTTTGTTCACTTGTGCTGTTTTTGTCTTTATGTTGCCCTTTTTTCAGATGGATGGAGACCTTGCGGTTGTTGTTGCTGGGGGTGGTTCTCTACTTGGTGATCGTGAGGCACATTTGGAAATGCGCATGCATCACAGTTTGTGACCACACACTGATATCTATAAATATATACTTATATTTTTGTTATATTTTGTCTTATTCTACTAGTTTTTAGTATATACTATATATATATATATATATATATATATATATATATATATATATATATATATATATATATATATATATATATATATATATATCAGTTTTATTGGAATAAAATTTGACATACATCTGACTAACCCTCTGAGGTAAAATATCCACCCCACCGGAAACCAAACGCTCGTGACCGCAGATGGAGCGGGGTTATCTGACAACTTCCGGTTACACATGTACAATCTGGCCACTGTCCAAAATTAGTTTTCCATTTACTCACATGTTAACATTTGGATAAACAACCCTGTCCCTAAATCTGCGAGCCCCGAACGTTCCGAACCCAATAAGCCTCCATCGTCCCCTGAGACAATTCCAGTTCCTGATAGTAGCTGACCGGTGAAATTTCCCACAAAACTGACAAATAGCTGATTGAGCCAAACCCACCCATTTAGAGGTCAGTCAGCTAGGACTTTTCACTACTTTAGGTTAGTGTCCATCCATCTCCAGTTCATGAAAACCACACAGATTTATACCCAGCATAAAACCTTATAGAAAGAAACTTTGCCCTTCAAAATGATATCACCCAACAAGCAGGGAAAGCGCAAAAAGCAGCCCAAAGGAGCAAAAGAAAATACACAGAATGAATCCGAGAGTACGTGTAAACTAGCGGAAAAGTCGCTGGCTCATTTATCCAAAACATCGTCATTTGTATTACAAGGCGTTGACCAAGAAGCGGTCGCGCTGAAGAGTTGCTAAGATCCTTAATTTAAAAGTTTGGCACCTTGGTAAACTGTGTGTTTAACACTTTATATTTCTCTGAAAATGTCTACTGGGCTTTGCTTTTCTTGTGCGTGTATTTTGTTTCATCGCGAAGCCGCGAGAAAGTGGCTGATACTTTTTGAAGCCCCATTTAAACAAAATCGTTTTGAGCAAGACGAATGATTTTGGATCGTTTTTCCTCCGTGGTATTTCCTGGCTCTTGTGTTTATCTTTACGCTATGCTCCGTCAGTGAAGCACATATGGTCGGCTCATAGTGTGCAGAAATCTGGCCACGCTTTCTTAATACACAAAACCTTAACACTCCCATGTGGGAACAGACTACCTCAAATCAGTGTTTATTTTTTCATATACGGTTCCCGCCAGTTGTACATGTATGACTTTAGTTAACCCGAGTGAGCGGATTACACTGTCAACTACCTATGGCGAGTAACTGGCGAGCTGTCCCACCAGGGAGATGTCGTATTGGTGAGAGTCAAGTGGTTATCAGCGAATTTCATGTAAGCTCCACCCAAGGGATATTGCAGATCACTTAATGATACCAAGACTTGAACAATAACTGAAGGGACGAAGTCTTGTAAATGTACTATCTTAGGCTGGGATTGAACTCACGTCTCTTGTGACCTATCGGCAGAAAGGCACAGCACGCTAACCACTGGGCAACGACCAGTATCCATGATACGCTATAAACAGCTCGCTGCTAGACGGCTCTTCCAGCACACTTCCCGCCTTGTGTCACATTCAACTCTCAGGAAAAAAGATGGGTGTATGTATGCTTGGGGTTTAGCGTCGTACTTAACAATTTTTTAGTCATATGACGACGAGGAGTCATAAGGTGTGTGTATACATACAAAGGCAGGAGGAGTCCATGCCGCCAAAGTGCTGCCACCACTGAAGACACCAGACATGACACTCATGACACACTCATGGCCAATCAGTCATGTCTCCTTGCTCTAACCCCTAACTGCGAGGTACCACTTTCAAAGTTTTTGGAATGATCCGACCCGGGTTTGATCCTGGGGTCCCCCCGACTTTTAATGCGGACGCTCTAACCATTCGGCAGCAGAAGCGGTCGAGGGAAAAAAAACGATGGGTATTCCCTGGCTTGTACTTTGAGCAATTTATCTCATCGCTTGAAGTAGTTCTTAAAACCTTTAACAATTTCATACTGTCTGCATATAGAGGACATCTTTTGCACCGAAAACAGTAACTGTGAATGTAACAATTTCCCATCTCGCTTATCTGCAGTATTACATTTTATTTTTTTATTTATTTATTTATTTATTTATTTATTTATTTATTTATTTATTTATTTATTTATTTATTTATTTATTTGGTGTTTTACGCCGTACTCAACAATATTTCAGCTTATACGAAGGCGGCCAACATTATGATGGAGGAAACCGGGTAGAGCCCGGGGGAGGCAAGACCATCCGCAGGTTGCTGACAGACCTTCCCACGTACGGCCAGAGAGGAAGCCAGCATGAGCTGGACTTGAACTCACAGTGACCACATTGGTGAGAGGACTCCTGGAGTATTATATTTGAGATGGTACGCGAACAAATGAAGTATATGACCATTACATTCAAACTTTAGAATTTGATTACCATACATATATATGACTGATGATTTGAGCTACTTAATTTTACAAAAATCACTAATACAGGATTCATTCTATAATGTAATGGTAGACACGTTTCACTTTGCACCTCTGTTTTTTTCTTCATTTCGGAATATATAGGCCTACTGAAGAGAGGTCCGTATGCGTCAGTCCAAACTTTTCGTCGGAGGACAAATAACCAAATTTTAGTGGAAAAAAATGTTCTTAAAAACATTTCCGAATATGGGTACGAACCCACATCATTGATCTTGCTCCACAAGGCTGCTCTTTATTCATTGACTAGTACTATACTACGTATCAGATTCACCGCGGCGAGTCGCCTGTATAAAGCTCACCGACCGCGCCTGTCCACACTCTGGTGCGTTTTGTCCGCACCATTCCACTAAAGCGAGGTCGCCTCTTCGGCAATTGGAGCGATCTGGAACATTGGTACGCAGTTGACCGGGTCATGGTAAGTCTACTCGGGGATCTAGCCAAATTCACCAGATATCTCACCCAGGAAACTCGCATCGAACATCCCGTTCCGTGTTTTCCGATATAGAGCTGTGAACAACACGTCGATACCAGCTAGGCTAAGCGAAATCAAGTGGCGTGTTTAGTCTGTACCAGCGAGGCTGTACATAGGCAGGCTGTAGTCTATATGAGACTATGACTGGACTGCTGAGGAAGATAACGAGTTCAATTCCTGGTTAAGATGCAAGAAATTTTGAAAGGTGTCATTAAGACTTTTGAAAACTTTACACTAAGCTCCGCAGTGAGAGCAGAGTGGTGGTTTCATGCCTGATGGCTCCCGCATGGGTGGCTCTGGAGTGAGAGCGGAGTGGTGGTTTCATGCCTGATGGCTCCCGCATGGGTGGCTCCGCAGCGAGAGGAGAGTGATGGATTATGTTACACTTTCATTGTGTGTTTGCTCCGCAGTGAGAAGAGAATGGACACTAAGTTACAGTGTCACGCCTGTTGGGTCCGAGTATAGTGGAGAATGCTGATTATATGCTTCATGCGGGATGGACCCGCAGTGAGAAAAGAGCAACGTTTGTTTGTTACGTTTTATTTGATAATTTTGTCACTGGGAAGATAGCGATGATACCTGCTTGATAGCTCCGCAGTGAGCAGAGAATGTTGGTTTCACGGCTAAAGCTCCGCAGTGAAACGAGAGTGACGGATTATATGTTACACATTCATACATTATTGTTTCGCTGTGAGAAGAAAGTGATAAACTCTATGTTACACTTCCATGCCTGAGGGCTCCGCAGTGAGAAAAGTGATGGACTCGGTGCTACAATTTCATTCCAGATGGCTCTGGCACATTGATTATACGTGTGATAACATTCACGTAACATTCTGTCCATTGAACAAGTATCTGTGATATTAGTAACGTTTAAGTAAGATTCTGTCCACTGAATAAGTACCGGTGATATTCGTAAAGTTCACGTAACATTCTGTCCACTGAATAAGTACCGGTGATATTCGTAACGTTAACGTAACATTCTGTCCACTGAATAAATACCGATGATATTTGTAACGTTCATGTAGCAGTCTGTCCACTTAATAAGTACCGGTGATATTCGTAACGTTCACGTAACATTCTGTCCACTGAATAAGTACCGATGATATTCGTTTCAGTCACGTAACAATTCTGTCTATTGAATTTGTACCGGTGATATTCGTAACGTTCACCTAACATTTTGTCCACTGAATAAGTACCGGTGAAGGTCGTATCAGTCACGTAACATTTTGTCCATTGAATAAGTACCGGTGCAGGATTTTAAGCAGCAGTGTCTTGTGATCGCTTTCTGGAATATCCATATTGTTGGACTTTGATTTAAACAATGAAGTTCAAGGTAAAGTTCTGTATATCATATATATCATATATCTGTTGGTTGTTAGTGAGTTGTTCAGTGTTGTCGTTTAGCTTCGTCCCATTTTGGTAGAACGCTGTTAAGGCTTCTTAGTGAGTAAAATTGTACCCCGCCCCCGACGTTTGAAGAAAGTTATGAAGCGGCCCCTTTGAAACTAGATATCAAACGTGATATACCGAGGATAAATATCAGAAGCAAGGTTAGATTTATTTATTTATTTATTTATTTCAGTGTTGCTTATCGAAATACGCAATGATTTTATAGGTTTATTTATTGATTTATTCCATTGGTGTTTTACGCTGCACTCAAGAATATTTCATTTATACATCGGCGGTTAGCATTATGGTGGGAGGAAACCGGGCAGAGCCCGGGGGGAAATGTTTTATAGGTGAAGTGCTAGGGGTAAACCACCAACCTGTGGCACCTCACTGATGAATTTTACTACGTCTGAGATGCTGTTATGCACCACTATACTGGTGGAAGACAAATGGTCCTTCAACTTACATTAAACTGCACAAACAATAGCTTATTGTCACCATGGAGCTATATATAGCTCAATGTTGTCACCATGGAGCTATATATACCTTCATGTTGTCACCAAGGCCCCATGAACAGGTTTATGGGAACAGGGAATTTACATGGCTGGAAATGACTTTCCGTTGGTTCAGATGCTAAATTTCACTACAGTTTAAGCAAAGAATAATCTGCTTTCACCGCGCATTCAAAACGAAAAAAATAATTTTAAAAAGTTTATGGCAGTATAGTATAACTATAAAGGTCCAACATACTTTTGTTTACGTATCATCCGCTTTAAGAGTGGTGTCCTTATCACGCCTAATTTTCAGTTCCCATGATACATTCAGTCCGCTCAAGTTGATAATTTAGAATTATAGGCATATTCCATGAAATGTCTCATTTTTTGCTGAATTTTACAATCAGGACAATCTTCTGAACAGTAGATATAGACAAAATGATCCGTGCATTCGGATTACATATGCATGACTGTGTCGAATAAACTACACATGTATAGGTATGGGGGCAATCACCTCTTGACCAATGACATTGCGTCCCTCCATCAGCTCTCATGGGTTCTTGACCAGTGAGATCGCGTCCCTCAGTCAGCTCTCGCAGGTTCTTGACCAATGACGTCGCCTCTCCCAATCAATCTCCAGCTGGTTTTTGACCAATGAAGTCACGTCTCCTGGTACAACTGTGACTGGTTCAACTGTGGCTTAAAGGAGAAGAAAACATAAAAATTATGCCAAAATCAGACGAAAGAGCGTCAAAACTTATTTGCAGATAGGATCTTTAATATTTTTTTTGATTTTTTTTCAAGAGAAAAGGGTATTTGAATATATTTTTGTATGGTGGGTATTTGGGACCAACTTTTGGTATTTAACGTTGTTGCATAATAATGTTCTAAATAAGGATGTGATGTTTGTCCAATAAACTTACTTGAATGTAAATTTGTTGTTTACATCGAAACATATGCATTTAACCTAAATGATGATAATATTTATGAACATATTAAAAATATAAATATGATCCAAATTGATGTTTAACGCATTTGTTAGCTGAAAAGAACAGATTCTCGTGTAAAAATATTTATTAATCGTGTTACATCCTCATCTATGACATTATTAAATAAAGACTACAAATACCAAAAGGTGGTCCCAAATACCCACCGTACAAAAATTATTTTCAAGTGTCTTTCTCTCCTTAAGGCAAAATCGGCAAAAATATTGAAGACCACATTTAGGAATAACTTTTCGCACTCTTTCATCTGAACTTTATGTCATTTTTATGCTTTCTCCGCCTTTAACAGTGGGACGCCTCTGTGTAATTAAACACTCAAAGAAATAATAAAAATATTGTCTTTATGTTATACTTGATGGTGCCACTTGGTTAAATTGTTTCATTGATGTTAGTTGTACAACTAAAAGACGTGCATAAGCAGGTCACAATTTGTTAGAAGGAACCACAAGGCCGTACCGAACTTTTTCAGTGTAAATATTCTTCTGTTACTATTTGGAATAAGCCGGGTTTGAACTCAAGACTTAAAACTATTCCATTACGGTTAAACAGCGAACAGTTAAATTGACTACTTGAAATCACAAGATCGAAAAGGGAATAAATCCGACAGGGGCCCAAGCCTACCTTCATAGAGCTCCCGTTAAACGAGAAAAAAAAGCCCACCAATCTAAATCGATATTCGCGAGGCCTCAATCCCATCATTACCATTAACACCCATTCCGCTACAAAAAACTGTACTACATAAGTGTAAAAAAAAAGAAGTCTAGTTACACGCACAAGGGAAATAGCCATCAGTTTTCATTGGCGTTAGAAAAAAAACGTGTTTATAATCAACAAAAAAAAAAGCTTGGAAGAAATGAGGGTGGTTGTAATGATCTAACATTTCTCCTCCAGTCAAGGCGGATGAAATGTTGCGGGGGTATAGTGACAGTCTTGTACTTGAAGATTTAACCCAGATTAAAAAAAAAATTGAAATGCACCACAGAATTCCTCAGATTTCTTCTAGATTAACGTCGCTCTCAGCACGATGTATTTTACAACGTCATATTACAACAATCTATTCTTGTTGAAGGACGCTCCCAGTGTAAACGCATTTATGATGCTGTGTCAGTCAAATTTCACATCGAAGACACCAGCCGTTGGTCCTCACCTGTCACCGCATAACACCCTGTGAAACCCTACTTGGTTTACCCTCTTTCACAAAACACCAAGAGTGTATTTACCAACATTGCCTTAATAAAACTGTCATCGACCTATCCCAACTTTGGGGTGAAATGTGAAATCTGGGTGTCTGTCTTTTGGGTCGAACTCTTCATGTGCTCGGTCATCGGTAGTAGCTTGATCGAAGCAGCATGCATGGAAGGGAGATAACGCCGGGAATTCGGGACTTGTTTCTCTCAAAGCCTGTTCCCCGAGGAAATCTAGGATTACTTTGTTGAATAAGGACCAAGAGTGCCCTTTAAAATCTTTGCTATGTTAAAAAAAATGAGTAACTATAAAATGTTGTTCGCGGTTGAATTTAAAGCAACAAACAATAAACTGTTGTCTCCAGCTGATTTTAGTGCAATAAACCATTACAATATTGTCCCCACCGTGTTTTACCCTCTAGAATGTAGCGCCGAGTGTATTATAGAGCTATACCCGTTATAAAATGACGTTCTCAGTTTGTCATTTATTCATTTATTTGAATGATGCTTAACTGCCACAGCCTACTAGTATATTAAAGCAAAAACCACTATTGTATACCTTGTCTCCAGCGTATTTACAGTACTCAACTATGTAAAATGTACATGTCCCTGTCCTATTTTAAAGCCAAAAACACTGACATATCTCTTAGTGAACAGTATGGCCATCTATTATATAGGGCATAATTCTCTTCCCATTGTGGGCTATAGAGTAGTTCTCTAAGGAATGTTGATGCAAATTTTAAACCAAATCACTACTGTTTTGCTCTCATTGGGTTTTAAACCAAACCAGTAGACCTATATCCAATTGTTGCCGGTGGGTTTGTATAGAGCAATCCGCTACTTCATATTCTTGTCGATGGGTTTGTATAGAGCAATCCGCTACTTGATATTGTTGCCGGTGGGTTTGTATAGAGCAATCCGCTACTTGATGTTGTTGCCGGTGGGTTTGTATAGAGCAATCCGCTTATTGATGTTGTTGTCTGTGGGTTTGTACAGAGCAAGGCGCTACTAGATGTTGTTGCCGGTGGGTTTGTATAGAACAATCCGCTTATTGATGTTGCTGTCGGTGGGTTTGTATAGAGCAGTCCTCTACTTGATGTTGTTGCCGGTGGGTTTGTATAGAGCAATCCGCTTATTGATGTTGCTGTCGGTGGGTTTGTATAGAGCAGTCCTCTACTTGATGTTGTTGCCCGTGGGTTTGCACAGAGCAATCCGCTACTTGGTGTTGTTGCAGGTGGGTTTGTACAGAGCAATCCGCTACTTGATGTTGTCGTCGGTGGGTTTGTATAGAGTAATTCGCTGCTTGATGTTGTTGCCGGTGGGTTTGTATCGAGCAGTCCGCTACTTGATGTTGTTGTCTGTGGGTTTGTATAGAGTAATTTGCTGCTTGATGTTGTTGCCGGTGGGTTTGTATAGAGCAGTCTGCTACTTAATGTTGTTGCCCGTGGGTTTGCACAGAGCAATCCGCTACTTGGTGTTGTTACCGGTGGGTTTGTATCGAGCAATCCGCTACTTGGTGTTGTTGCCCGTTTTTTTGCACAGAGCAGTCCGCTACTTGGTGTTGTTGCCCGTGGGTTTGTACAGAGCAATCCGCTACTTGGTGTTATTGCCAGGGGATTTTAACGCAAAATAGTTTTATCCCCAGTACATTTGGAGCAAACCACTGTAAAACGTTCCTCTCAGTGGATTTTGTAGCAACCCATTATGAAACACTTATCCTATGGGATTGCACATTAATTCACACTAACAGGTTCTCCACTATCTCTCCCGCGTGGTTCTTTAGAGAACCTTCGCAACATCGTTTTCACTTTACGCCAGAAACTAAAATGGTTGTGTAATAAGCTGTTTTAGGAACCAATTTCTGACAGCGGTTGCCTCTTGAATTTGATCCCATGACCTCGGGTTCGTAGCAACCTGCCAATATGTTGACGCTAGTGCGCTTGATTGACATTTTCCGTGTCGCTGAAATTGCAGTCCCTAACATAATAATACCGAATGACCCATACCCTTGTTGGATTCGAACGCACGACCGAAGCTTAAAATCAATTTTCGCCCGCACACTTGATGTCAGTATACTGATGTTTGTTTCACTTCCGGGGGCCACGTGCTCTGAACCTACACTGCACAAAGACTTACACTCATAACATAAATATCAAAAACAGCATAATTCCACTGGGAATAAAATCCATCCCCACTGAATCTGACAGCTCCGAAACTATAGGGCCTAAATGTGAACACAGTGGCTCCTTTCGCGGCGCCATGTACCTTCTGGCTCCTTTAACAGTGGATTTAGGTCGGTTCCCAAACCGACCGCTAAATCTGTTCGGTAATAGTAATAGGAATGATCAGTCCATGTCTCTCAGGTAGGTTATAAATAAATCCTCAGACAGCCCTATCGATTTTTGTCTAAACGCCGAAACCGTCCTTCTTGTTCACAGTGCCGCTTTAGTTCCAGCGAGACACGCTTAAAACCCCGCTCCCTCACATATAACTGTTTTGCATGTCGAGATGTATTTCGGTACTTAGCAGAACTCCATCATCTTTAAAGCGTGTTTTTCACGAGGTATTTATGGAAAATTTCCGCCAGGATGCGATCAGAAATGAGGACCGGGAAGTCTCAAATCCAGGAGGCCTGCTCAGGCGCACTGCCAAGGTATACGTGCGGCACGCGAACCGGCAAGAAAACGGATTATTGATGTAACCACTAGCCTTCCACTGTGTTTACAATGTACCGTCTTGAGCGATACGGCGGTCTAAGGGAGATAACCGTACGCTCCGCGAGATTTCTCTCCTCGTTTTCAGTGCGGCACAGTGAGAATACCTCCTTTTATAACATTGTAACATTAATACATTGGACGTCATGCATGACATATGTAAATAAAGTCATCCGGTTTAAAGGTACGTTTAATGTGGCATAAATTAACTCGTAAGATTTATCTAGCCTGGGCCGAACTATAGGCCTACACAAAATATCCACGCCATTCGTATACCTGATGTCTCCGTTATTTTGTAGTCAGGGGCGTAGGAAGCAATTTCAAAGTTTTTGAGGGGGGGGGGGGGGGGGGGGGGGCAAGTGTCCCAACAAAAAAGGCGAGGGTCCATGGGCCGCCAAGGCCCCGGAAGTTCTAAAGGAACTATATCGCCTTAGAGACGATATGCCGTCTCTGTCGTATGTGCCAACTGAGGTGTTATTGACTATTTAAGCCTGCCTGAAAAAATTGAAATAGACGTTCAGTTCAATTGTTGACGCTTTTGTCTGGAGAACCACGGGTCAACAAAGAACACTGTAACAATTTATCCAGAATTCAACATTAAATTTATGTATGTCGGAGAAAGGTTGGTGTAGATTGACTAATACAAGCATTTAACTCGTATAGAGGAGAATCGGTGGAAAGAAACATCCATGTTTTTACTGGGCTTATGTGGTAAACTTGCCGGAGTATTCGCGCTGGCTTGCTTTCGATTGAAATAAATGTCATTCACATGTATACATACACTTTTTCATCAGGCCTTTGGCTCAGAAAAAAAAAGGCGTGCGTTTGATTTAGGGGAATTTAGGTCGGTCCCCAAACCAGTAACGCGCCAAAGTCGGTGGTTACAACGGTTACTTACCTTTCCTTCACCGATGAATCTTGCAAAGTGAAGTGATCTTGGAATGACGATATAGCATAATGAAATAAATAACTCAACACCGATGAATGCATATATTGTACAAATATATTAATTATTCTGCTTTTGGGGATGAATAGAACCGTAACGTCATCGCATTGAAACACAGTCACTAAATTAGAAAAAAAAGATTGTGTTTGGAGACAAATGAGTCCACATTTTTGTCAAACTGTAGATGATTTGCCCAACCTGGAGAGAATGGTATATATTAATATATGCCACTTCAATATGTGTACTGAAAGTTAAAACAAGCAAACCTACATGAACCTATGTAGTTTTGGTACATTATCAGTTTGGAAAAACAGGTAAATATATCTTCGTGACACTATATCATGTGATCTGGAAAAGCAAAATCTTAGAGAAATAATCAAAATTCACAACCTTACAACAATTGCAGGCGTGGTTACATGGATGCAGAAAATACAAAACCGACGTTGCAGAAAAATTATTTTAAAAAGACCATTATTTCAGTACACGTGACATGAACATTTGTACTTCAAAAACCGCCTACGCTAAGTAACTCTCATAAAAAGGAAGGAAAACAATAAACTGAACTATGTGTCAAACTCCATGAAAAATGTTCAGGTGGCTGGATTTATTTTAAAGTGGAACTCGACGAAGTTTGTCAAGCGGCTCCATTTCAATCGACTGACGAGTCCCATCTAAGAGAGCTAACTCATAAACATATATAAATATGTAGGCCGACGGACGAAAACAAAAAGAAATGTAGGCCCTATATTATCAATGTGCACTGGGAAAATTGCAGTTTATCATGTTTAGTTTACCGAGAAAATATATTTGCAGTAGTGCAATGGAAATTTAAAAATGCCCAAAATGGTTTCTCTCTCACGCAAGCCGAGTAATAAATAAAAAAAACAAGATACATTTATCCTTAAAACTCATGTTGGTGATGACGGCGCGTCAACCAAAATGTGTTCAAATGCCAACAAGGCAAAGTGGAGTGTAATTCGTGGTTCCTGGCAAGGAGCAGAAGGTGATAAATAACATGGAGCCAAATGGGCAAAATGCTGATAGATTATTAAATTTCAAGGTGTTTCAGGACATCCTGATTACTTTTCGAGGAAAAAACTTACCTACAAGCTATATTTTTTCTTTATTTTGATACTAAAATCTTTGTCATTGGGTGTCTCACCTGGGTTAAATTCACCTTTATCCACCCCAATACTTTAATCACGTGACCAAGGAGTCTGCTGATGACTGGCTTAGAGCAGCTATGACGTCACTGCAAAACTATGATTTGTGTTACAGATTCCCAATGACAGCAGGTAAGATTGGAGTGAATTTCTTGTTCAATTTGTGTGTGCGTTTGAAGGTTTTAAACACTGATTTCAATTCATGCTTTCACGGCATCGTCTCCGCTCTTGCATTTTGAGGAGGTGTCGTATCGGTCACACACGTGCTACGCATGGGTATTTGTTGAAAGGAGAAGATGCTCCTCATTGTTTTGCTTGTGATCAACGGTTCATAGTCAAGCACATATTGCTTGACTGTGGCGACTTTGCTCCTGCGCGAGATTCCTTTTATCACGTGAGCTCTCTTGCAGAACTTTTCAGTTCTGTAGAAAGTGATACTATTTTTGATTTTCTCTCTACCATTGGTATGGCAGGAAAGCTGTGATTTTAAACTACCGTCTGTGTTTGTTATGTGACTTCTGATGTCCTTTTTTGACTGACTAGTAAATGACTTATCCGTCGTAGATCTTGACGTTTTATTGTCGTGATAAAACTGAAATATTGTTGAAAGCGACGATAAAACTTTCACTCACTCACTCACCCTTAACTCATGTCATTAAAGAGTTGTGTTGTGGAATGGGTTGTGCATCTGTAGTCTGGACATGGCTTAAAAAGACGACGTATAATACAACCTAGACGGAAACCGATAAGGTTCGGGTTACGTAAGCGGAAACAGCTGCGTCCTCGGGTTATAGAAATAACTCGCGCCTGATTGGTTAAAACGGATCGCATTCGCTTGTCTCAATGTGCGCTAACTTGCTTACTTTAAACTGCGATATCTTGGTTGTACAACATAACAGAAAAAAGTTATGCTTTGTAAACTTCCTGTGGGATACTATATTGATGCATATACATTTGGTCTAGCCTTGTCTTTTCTTGGGCTCAGTTGGTTAGCGCGCTAGTGCAGCGTTCAGCTCATGCTGGCTTCCTCTCTGGCCGTACGTGGGAAGGTTTGTCATCAACCTGCGGATGGTCGGGGGTTTCCGCCGGGCTGTGCCCGGTTTCCTCCCACCATAATGCTGGCCGCCGTTGTGTAAGTGAAATATTCTTGAGTATGGCGTAAAATACCAATCAAAAAAATAACTAACTGACAATACCTTTGTTTAAAACCTTTGTGTAAAAGCATGTGAAGATTCGCGTACATGCCAAGAATATGCTGGAAAACATTCGTTCTTCAGTTCGTGAAGATTTCAAATATTTTATTCATACATCATACAAATTCATATAATAGCACTGGTCATCAATACACCGGCATTTTGCTTTGCAATATTCACAAGGCTCCTGTGCTCTTTTAATGCATGTGTCAAAAATTTCGGCTGTACAATTTGAGTTACAAACAGAAGTCTTTCTTCCACTTCTGTAGCAGTTCCCCGCTGACCGATGACCCTCCGCACACGATGACCAGCGCTGACTTGACCTCTCCCAACCTGCCCTCCCCCTGCAGTTTGGGGATAACGTTACTGTAAATGGCTGCCAATGCTGCGCCACACGCAGGTTCTACCATCATTCGGTGATCGTCTGCAACGAAGAAAACATGCCACAATAATCACTAACTCCGCCAGGTGATTGTTTTTGCAGGTGTCTGTGTGTCTGTCAGTAACTTTAAGGGAAACGTTATGTAGAAATATGGATGAACGACTGGACAATTCTTGTCTATCGATAGACAGAACAGAGAGAAGATTTGCTCTCTCGCATGCAGTGTCTTCTATTACTTTAATAGGTTGCGTGCGTTCACATTTACTAGCCCTTTCTTACGACCAGGTCCAGTTGCCACTAATATTCATATTCGACGAGTTTTACGTGATGACAAAGTCTCTGTAAAAAGGACAAGGCCAACGATTTTGGACTGGATTTCAGTCGTTTCTAGATCCTTTTTATAAAAAAGGGTTATGTGAAACCCAAAAGATCGTCGGTAACAGCTTCAGTTCAAATGGCAGCCTAAGTTGACAGGACATTTAAATTCGTGTTGACAACAGGTACCCCCCCCCCCCCCACACACACAAAAAGCTTACTTCATAACGGCTAAAAATACAAATATCCCCAATTATTCAAAATGGGTAAATCCCCAAATTCTGTTCATCATCCCCACCAAGCTTCGTAAAGAAAACTGTTGGAATATCTGACCCAAACATAAAACATTAGCCTACCCAACAAAATTGAATAGCACTGGCTAAGATAAAATGGCAAAGTCAAAAACCTGATAATTTGAATAAAAATACAAACTAATTATTTAAAATTATTTATTTCATGAAGTCTTCAAAGCATGCCCATCGTCCCTACCAAGTCTCAGCAAGATGGTATAAAAACTGTGGCAACAGCTGACCCAACAAAAACATTACCCTGGCCTACTATAGTACTTGCGTGGATAAAATGGTTAAGTCCAAAACCTGATAATTTGAATAAAAATGCAAACATTCCTAATTTATAATTAAAATAAGTAATTGTCCAAATCATGTTCATCATTCCCACCAAGTTTCATAAAGGTGATGTGAAGACTGTGTGACTCAATACCTCGCCTTATTTTTGTAACGGCGAGATTATAAGATCCGTGGCCACTTAAATCAGTCTTAATATATTAACATTGAGGCGCGGTCACAACTGAGGCGCGGACAAAATACGATGATTTTGAATTTCAACCAGTGCTCGCCGCGCCTTGATTACATTAGGTCTACTACCGAAGTGGTGTTCAGTCATTCAATTACTCAGTCTGCATTCTAGAGGCAGGAGTTCAGAAATTCAGTTTCTGCATTGCGTTTGCCATGTTATTATGGCCAGGCAGTGAAATATTGTCGAACAAGGGGAGCTAACTCCTTGCGCCATTTTAGCTTTGCTGTGAAACGGGTGACGCTCTTCACGCGATTGTCTAAATTTAAACAATAAAAAAAAATACTAGATAGGTGTTTTACGCCGTACTCGAGAATATTTCACTTATGTACGACGGCAGCAAGTATTATGATAGGATGAAGCCGGGCAGAGCCCGGAGGAAATCCTCGACCATCCGCAGGTTACGGAGAAAGCCAGCATGAGCTGTACTCACAGCGATCGCATTTGTGAGGGGCTCCTGGGTCAATGAGCTGCGCTAACCACCAGTCCACGGAGGCCCCCGTAGTGCAGCGCATAGTGTCTTTCAAAAATTGTGAATCTATGTTTCGCAAAAGACGTATACGTATACCAGCCGTCAATCAAAATGGGCGTTGAAGGTCACTAATCGCAAGACCAATTCCAAAACAAGTTTTAACACAAGTCACCAAGGATCTAAGAAAGTATATGTAGTGCGAAATGAGGACGGAACCATGGACTGAGAAAGAATCAACTGTTTTCAATGATGTTGGAAACATGCAAGGTAGGCGAATAGGTGAAATCAGTATTTAAATCGCATACCATGCTAGTATATAAGTTGTCAATAATAAAAAATGTATTTCAGTTGTGCTTTGAGTGCAGCTATTCATATATAAAGCGATCTAATTCAACACGATGCATATACCGCCCCTATCCCCGGGTTAGTTTTGGCAGTAATAACTTGTGACATTGATTGAAATCGTCACATAACACAGAGGATGTAACAAATGCTATGACATATGTACACTCCATGTGCAGGACCTACTGGTATATAGCTGTCCATGCAGGAAAATAACGTAAAATGTCAACCAGACAGGAAACCGTTTTGATCTTCGTACAAAACAGGAAGGGCGAACGAAATTGTCATCCTAATGTTATAGGACAGGAAAATGCCAATTTTTGTATCACTAGCCATAACAATACCTGCGAATCTCAGACATGCGCTGATAGCATCCCGGTCCTCTACAACTTCCGAGATGAGGGGTCGTTCCTGGGAATACTGAAGACTCCTCTCACACGGTGTCTTGGCGGCCAGACAGAGTGCCACACTAAAACAGAAACTGAGAGTTAACCAAGTGCCAAAATCTCCAATGCAGAGACAGAAATGAAGCAGTTACTCCCAAATACAGAGACCGCAATGGGGCAGTTATGCCACAATCTTCCACCTTTCCTTCCGGCTCGACTCCGCATAGGAGCATTTATTCCACTCCGAGAGACCGTAATTGGTGGCTGCCATTCAAGAGAGCTTTCTAGTTCTCTTAAGACGAAAGCAGTGCCGGCCGTATGGTAACTTAAAGGAAAGCGATATTTCACTGGTGACCCGCTATCAAAGAGAAGACACTATCAGGATGTTACACGTACCATAAATGATGAAGTTAAGCGCGACATTAAACACCAAGCAAACATACGAACACAAAACAACCAACCAACCTTGTAATGGTGGAAAGGGTGACTAGGTGCCCTGCCTTGACGCTCTGGTTAAAACTGTCTACACCGATCGTTTCCATACAGAGTAAGGGTACCTCGCCCCACCCCACCTCGTTCATCCCCTGGGCCACCCCACACAACAAACCACCACCCCCACGGACAGAATGACCACATCCGGCCGTCGTGAGAGCTGCTCTGCTGATTCCTTTATCATACTTGTATGACCTTCCCTATAAATGGAAAAAAGAATTTCTCTAATTAGATCTTTATTACTTAATTTATTGCTGTTTTACGCGGTACTCAAGAATATTTCACTAAGATGACCCTGTTCAGCATTACGTTGGAAGGTAATCGTGCTGATCCCGGGGGACCCAATTTTTACAGTAATGATTGCGGATTTGATTTTTCCGTGTTGTGAGAATTTGATGAAGCGATCGTGCATTATTCTTTTAATGGCCACCCCGAGCGCCCATAAGTGCTTTACTTTCAAAACTACTAACTCCTTACCAGTATGGTCGTGGTGTTTAAATGCATCCCGATGTGTTTAAAAGCTTTTTCAGCCAGATGGGTAGAAGCGCCGCCTCCCACCAACATACTCACATCGTATATCAAAGCAGGAATTCCCCGCCAAAAAAAATAGAAAAACTGACGAAATTTAGTCCACATATCAATGTATTGTAGAACAGATCTCTCCATGTAGGAACTACACCTCTACAGTGCTTCAGCAGGCTTCACCACAAAGCCCTGAATTCTGTGCAACAATGTGAAGTATAGTCTTCAAAGCTAATACCAATTTCCACAATAACGTTCAGCACAAACAACCAAAGAAGTCAGAAAGTATATAAAAAGAGATTAGGACGGCTTCCTCAAAGGGAGCATGCCAACAGTTTTTGCTGATGATGGTAGACAAAGAGAAATCTTCTAGGCAAAATGAATTAAATCAAAGCCTGTACCATGCTAGTGTATAATCACCCTCATGTATCTTAGTTGCGCTCTGACTGCAACTGTTTATCAATCCAACATGGCGATTGCATGTGTACTATATTGAATAGAAACACATCTAGGAACGTTAGCGTGTCATTAGACACCGCATTCAATGTGAGGAAATATGATTAGTGTTAAGACGAATATTGAACACAATACAAAGGTCTTACCATACGTCTTTGTTGTCAAATGGATGGACATATACAAAACCTACAAAGAAAGGAAATAATTAAAAACTCACAGGTAAGCTCGCTGTTTGTCAAAACCTAACAGCTTACAACGTTTAAACTCTGCACTATACTTTTTCGCCAGCAGCTTGCGTGCCTTGAAAACATAGGAACGGAATATTGGCTTTTCAATAAGGATGTGTCGCGTGAAGCTCTGGTTTCAGAGAAAGTAGACATGCGCGTGTATGTAAGGTTCTTTGAGGATTAAGATACTAACATACGCGGGCTATCAATTACCTGGTTGCTCGCAGAGTTTGAGTGCATACGAGTTGGCTTCGTCCCACACTTCTCCATGGATTTCAACTTCAGCACCCTGTGATATGAACAGGTAAAGAGAGGTGTCACAAGTATATGAACCCTATAGTTTCAAAAACAACGTTGTTCATTGATGATACAGGTGTAGATGTCAAAAGATGTCAAAATCAAATTTAAATACGACCAAGCATGTCGTTTTTATGAGACGAAAATTTCAACAAACAATTCAAGCCATATAACCCAATTGAAATGTACAAAAAAGTATACCTTTAGAACCGTGCGTCCGTTCGTTCACTGAAAAAAACGTCAGTTGACGTGGATTTTAAAACTTTATGAATTCAACACACAATAACACATACATGAAGGTTACACACGATTTAGGAGAAATACAAATCTGATAAACTTACATAATAAGTCCGAAGCTTGTCCGCTACAAAATTCGGGGTACTTTTAGGAAGTACGATTCGTGCGGGTATCTTCAGCGCCTGCGCAGAATATGCCGCTGCTAGACCAGCATTTCCGCCGGAAGCACATACTATCGTCTTGCAACCTCTTTCTTTTGCCTGTGGTGAAACGGAAATAGAAATTCATTTCTTCACACATAGTTCAATTTAATTTACCCATGAATGGTTTCTCCGCTTTTTCTCCACCCATAGAGATGACCATCATAGTAGAAATACTTTTGATTTTGGCGTAAAAAAAAACAACTGAATACGTGTAATACATTCAAGGAAATTTTAATATGGTAGGTTTTTCGCACACTTTGACGCAGCTCTACAGATCAAAGACCCAACTGATGTTCTACAGGATAACACCGTATTACAATAGAAACGAGACACATGAGAAGAGAAAACAGAACAGGGAAGCCCACCAAAATAAGATCAATCATATACCTTGGAACGTCAACGGAAACTTCTCCAAGAAGACGATTGTAGTTCTGTGTATTTTAGGGTGTAAAGTCTTTTTTTGCTGCCAGCCTGCCGTTTTTGGTGTACAGGTGCATGCTTGGTATCAAAATGATGGAAATTGTCTAAGCTTTGGGCAGGTATGAGTTTTAATGGTGAAAGTTTGAAATTCTGGGCGAGAGGACACAAGGAGACAGATGGTGATGAGGCTGCGAGTGACGTCCCCTTGGCGTTGCTAGGCACCCCTCCCAGCTGCCGGCATGGAAAGGTCCAGATTTTGACGGTCAATCTATGTCAAGATTTTTACAGCTTCTTTCTCACAGGCTGGGCCAGGTATGCACCACAGCTTATTGGCCTCGGAATGTTTGGGACTGAGCTACAGCGCTACACGTTAACATTGTCGCTTATGGAAAACTAATGGGGGTCTGTGGCCAAATGCGCTGTGCTGTCTAACCGTCAGTATGTGAGGCGGAGGAACAGTTTGAAATAAAGCACGAATCTCGCAGGTCACCACCAGGCGAAAGGAATCATGGGAGACAATCTTAAACTAATCAGCTAATCTATCCGTGAATTACGATAGTTGAACTCAGATTTTAGACGTTTCCCCACTTGGGGCTCATAGTCTTCACTCTGTTTGTTGGTGTTGTGTTGTGAACTTCCGTAAAGTTCCGTAATATTCCGTAAATGGACTATCTTTTTGACGACATGCAACCATAGATGTAATATGCAGTTTTGTGTGAATTAACAGCACAATGTAGGAAGAAAGGGTTCTGTTTAACAGCAACAACACAGAATTCTCTGCTGTAAATGAGTACCACATCTTTCCTTTACAAGCGCAGTGTAGGCCGCTTCGGTGGCCTAATAGTCAGAGCGTCCGCCTCGAGGTCGGGACGTCCGCTTCGGGGGCGTTAGATCCAGGGTCAATCCTGTCTCGGGTCACACCTAAGTCCTTAAAAGAGGAAGTTATAACTTCCTCGCTCGGCGTTCAGCATTAAGAGGATAGTGTAACGACTGGTTGACCCGTATCAGTATAAAATGGCTCGGGTGGGGCCACTTACTTGCTTTCAGTGAAGCAGTACCAGATAAAAGAGCAGTGGAAACTCGTCCTGCAACAAGGAGGCACATTATATACACTCTAAGTATTCCTTCGTCATCATATGACTGAAAAATTGTTAAATACGACATTAAACGCCAAACACTGACTCACTCACTCACTCGAAGTCGGGAGGCCGGCAAAATGATAGGATCTCAACTCCGGATCGGATCATAGCAAAGATTTTAAAAATGGTACTTGTTTCTACCTCACTTGTACTGAGAGGTTAGAGCAAGAAAAGTCAGTATAATGTGACTGGGTGGGGTTTCTTGTCTTGTGTCTTCCGCACGATACATCAGTAGCGGAAGCACTCTGGCAGCATGGGTTCGCTCTGCCACAACACAGTAGGCTTATATGTACACACATCTATTGACTCTTCGTCTTCATATATCTGACAGATTAAGTTAAGTGCGACGTAAAACCTCACACATACATACAACAAGACGTCATGTACACAGACACTGTGACGCATTACAGAAAAGAGCAAAAGTGTGCATTGCTTGGTTCGACTTCATCGTTTTCGGTAAATTAGACCAATCTTTTCCTTTACTGTTAAAGTGGGTTTTGTTGATTACAGCCTCACCTTTTTACACTGATGACTTATCCCCCTGCACTTGAAGGACCCCGGGGGTTGAAGATTTTCCAGTTTGAGGAAGACATCAAATCCCGTGAGAAGTTTCATCGGCCTACTATCTATGACTGGCGTCACCAAATAGAGCGGCGGGCTTGTTCCCGAGTTGTCTGTACGGGAATTCATCCTACAAATAATCAGGAATATCAAGATTTCTGCCCACTTCCTTCAATAATATTTAGGAGGAATTTATTTATTCATTTACTGGTGTTTCACTTACACGACAGCGGCCAGCACTACAGTGGGATTAAACCATGCAGAGCTCGGGGAAACCCCAAAACCACCGGCAGGTTACAGCAGACTTCCCCACATATCACAGGCGAGGAAACCAGCAAGAGTTGAGCTTGAACTCACAGTGACCGCATTGATGAGAGGCTCCTGCGTCATCGTGCTGTGCTAGCATTCTAATTATACCCGGCAACGGGTGTCCCCAATACAGGAGAACGGTTACTTCGACACTGTCGATAACTTCTTGGATCAATATTTCGACACTTTGTTCACAACATACTCTTCCAATATGCTACTAATAAAATACGACAACAATCTAACATTCCTCATATGTGCAAATATAATCAGTGAATCCACTCACTCTCCAGATCAATGCTTGTCTATAAACTTACCCCTTTATCTATGAAATTGCTGCCTTTTGTGGATTTCCGCGTGTTTCCGGTCTAGCACGTTCAGGCACTCAAATAAACAGCGATATTTTCCGTCGAGATTTCTACGGAGAAAAAGGAATGATATTCCAGAACCAAATTGCATTTTTCAAAGAAAGATGTATGTGATTTAGACAAAGGCTATAACAAAGATATTCTCTAAAAAAGAATGATCAGTGCAAATCCAGCCAAGTTTTCACATAGCTGAAATATTTATTTATTCATTTATTTGATTGGTGTTTTACGCCGTACTCAAGAATATTTTACTTATACGACGGCGGTCAGCATTATAGTGGGAAGAAACAGGGAAGACATATCACAATAGAACGATTATCCAGATTAAATCAGATAAACACAGAGGGGTTCTATGCAGGAGGTATATTTAGGAGGTATATTTAAATTACTAATATTTATTTAAGTTACAAGATTTTCCGGCGTTGTTTACAAAGCCCCGTTTTGATGCTGTAAAAAGTCTGAAAATTCGCACTTTCATGCGGTTCAGCACTGTGGAGTTTAGTCAGTTCATCGTCATAAATGGTCGGCATCGGTGTTAATTCTTCTCTTGCTCTCTTCTGCATACATATTTTCACTTCATCAAACTGTCGACTAAATGCACTGGAGTCATGTTTGTGCTCTTGTTGGCTGACATATGAAAGAATGTTGTCTGTTGTACATCAACTTGCACGACATCCGGCAATTGATCATTTCCGTGCTATCCAGTTTTCTTTCTTTCGTGTGACCCGGTATTTGTAACCGCCATACATAACAGCCTGTCTGCCTCTCCGTGTTGGAACAAACTCAAGTCGTGTCTGTGAAGCTGCCATTTTTGGAGTGACCATGTTGATAGTTAGCTACCTTTATATAGCAAGAGTGAGAGATTTTTGGTCAGTAAATTAAAGTGTTAACAGAATTGTACCCATGCTAAGTTGCTTGATTTACACCACCCGTGAACAAACCTTTCACTACATGTATGTTGACCCTACATTGTGGGTTAACTGAAGCATTGCCATTGGGTGCCAGGAGCCACCGAAATAACAGAGTTGGCAAAAGTGGCATTTTTGAGATGTTAAAGTCGGCGAAAGGGAAATTGTTGAGAGGTTCCTGGGTCATTACGCTGCCCCTCCCCATAGCCTAAATAATAACCTTACATAAACTATAAGCCATTTTCTGTGCAGTGTTCCCATTCAAAAGCGGTAACAAAGTTTATAATATTTATTATGTGGGTTGCATTATAACTTCTTAAAATTTTAGAACCACTTTAACACTATAGTACTAGTCTGATATTTACTGAAAGGCAATAATTTGAGGTATTCTTGCTAAACAAAAAAAAAATTAATTCAATTAGCGAATAGCCTGTGCAGTTTTTGCCAAACTTCTCCGGTATAGCCTTTTAAAAGAGTGTTCATTTCTTTCACTGGTTAAGTTACATTTTATTATAAATAGGATCTTTGTTCCAAAAGATTCCTTGCCATGCCTTTTCCTGAAAGTAATAAACGTCTGAATTCTGAATGGAATGATACATATGGTGATGCTGATTTAATACACTTACGTTTGATTCGATACATTTTCACCTTTGCAATAGCAGACCTGTAGGCCGACGCGATGTTACCAGTGACTGGCCTAGCACACATAATGTGGGGGCCAACAACAAATAGTGCCCTCTCTGATTTTACTTCCACATAGATTGTGTTTTAACCCTGTTTTGTTTTTAGCTTAGTAAGTACAACACTGTATGCTACCAGCATAATGAATAGAGGCCAAGACACCACATCTGTTCGATACATAATGACCCAGCTTATTGCTAAGAACCCAAGTAGCCTAACGTGAAAGAAAGTAGTGGTTAGCTACGGAAATTGGGTCATGTGTAATTCTGTAATGGACAACTGAGAACCCCATAAGTGTGTGTATATTATCCCAATTGCAAAAAAACCGTACCGGTAGCCTAATAGTTACTAAAATGTAACACCTTTTAATCTATGCAAATTATGAGAACTAATATGAACATCCCTAACTTGACCTAGCAGCAGTCTGATCGATCAAGATGCCCGTGCTCAAGGTTTATAGACACCTTGTAGAATATCACTAGCATCATAGTTTAGCACGAAGGGGATAGTGTAACTACTGGTTGACCCGTATCAGTATAATGGCTCAGGCCTTCGGTAAGGCGTCTTAGTGAAGCAGCACTAGATAAAAGAGCGGTGGAAATCCGCCCTGCAACAAGGAGGCACATGACAAGCACTCTTGAGGATTCCTTCGTCAGATGACCGAAAAACTGTTAAATACGACATTAAACCCCAAGCACTCACTCACACATGTCTTCTTAGGTCTTTTATGTAGGTCTTTTTTAAGCTGGTATGCCGTGAAGGGCCTATAAATCTTCACTTTCTTGGCAAATGAGGAGGAGTGGGTGTCGCCTACAGGTACATCACAGCAACATAGATGGCGCTGTACCGGCGCTGAAATATCCAGGGTGTTCATAATTACCCGTGGTTCCACGTACATTACCCCTACTTAATGTATTCATTAGTAAGACAGTTGAGAAGGCATACAGTTTTACATCTCGTCTGTCAGTCCGTGATTCTAGTCACGAAACAGTTGTTAGGGCTATATAGCTTATTCAGAAGCTATATGGTTTCTGATGTAGACTTGAAAGACCTACATATAGCCCTAAAATAGGTAAAACCTACGTAAATTGTGTATGTCTTACAGTATTGTAGGTGAATGTATAGGCCTACAGACACTAGCTTAAATGTTTACGTACAGTGCATAGGCGTGCTTTATGAAAGCAGGTAAAACATGTACGTGTAAATATACGTATCCTATATATATATATGTGTGTGTGTGTGTGTGTTTGTGTTCTCTTGATAGGCACACGGCCTGTGTAAATCATGCAACAGTCCAGGAGTCTCGATAACTGGGCACCCAGTCGCACCCTGTCACAGATGCCGGCTTGTACACGTGTAGGTCTGCACATGTTATTAAGCGCAATTAAGTGAACCGTTCAGAATTTAATGAATTTCAACCTGTCTGTACAAGCCTAATCAACTTACCTGCTATTACATGTCAAATCAGCTACACCTTTGCCTTAACCGTCGTCGGCGCATTGGGCATAGACTAGAAGTCACGCTGAGCTTGACCTAGTTATGTACCGGCTGTAGTAGTAAATAGGTCGGACTGTCCATATGCAGTTTAACACAAAATTTGACCAATTTCTGTTGTTTTCGAGAATCTAGTGCATGCACATAAAAAAAAAAAAAAAAAAACTGCAAAAACATAACAAATGAAAATAAATTGCGGACTTGCATGCATTGAAGTCTTTCATGCGCAGTTAAATACGTGTAATTTCAGAAGCAGAAGGGATGTTTTAAGACGTTTAACCATGCAAAAGAACCTACATGAAAGTAACTATTAGTCAGTAGGGCTATTTCAGACATTTAACCATTGATCAGTAGGGCAATTTCACACGTTTAACCATCATAATCAGAAGCGCTGTTTCATACGTTTAACCTGGGACTATTATGTACCGTATATAATAGTCCCAGGTTTAACCATTAATCATCACTTGGGCCTAAATTGAAGACAACAATTTGCGGCAAATTTCTCCATACATGATACACGTTTTTACCTGCAGAGTAAAATCAGGGTGCCTTCCTTATTGATGGACAGCAAAGTGATTGTCAATAAACTTCATGTAAGACCACCTGACCTAAAAAGCCATAATGTGATAAGCGTGATGAATATGAAGCTGGAGAAAACATACAAATTACATGAAATTCAGATGGAACTGTTTGCTGTAAATGTAGTTTTCCATTTTTTTTTTTTAAAGAGAAAACGACACTTGAAAGCATTTTCTGTATGGTGGGTATTTGGGACCACCTTTACATATATATATAGTCTTCGGGTAATAATGCTACAAATGAAGATGTAACACTTGTTTTATAAATATATTTGTACCAGAATTTGGTCTTTCCAGCTCAAAAATGTTTTCAACTTGGATTTTAGTTGTATATGTAATGCATATGTTTGGATGTAAAAGACGATATATAATAAACTACAAAGAGGTGGTCCCACATACCTGCCATATCAAAAATATTTTCAAATACACTTTTCTCCTGAAGGAATAAATCGAAAAAAAAAAAAAAAAAGAATTGAAGACAATGTTTACATTTTCACACTCTTTCATCTGATTTTGGCATCATTATTATGTTGTTTTTTCTGGGAATTCAAAGACATACCACACACATACAAGGGTTTATTCCATGAATGTTATATATATATATATATATATATATATATATATATATATACCTGATACGTCTATGTACATGTACATAAATGAGTTAAATCAATAAAACATACACAAAACATATTCATAAATATCTCAACATAACCAGATAAAGGCGTATTTCAGCAAACAAATAACTTTGTATGCCTGAGATCTGTGCTTCACATGCAACTGTATGGACATACCATGTGTCATATTGACTTTAATTTAGCATGGATATATATAAAACAATAGAACAAATAACAGCAAATATATGTACGTATGTTAAAATAGTCTTTGAATAATTACAAATGTAAATGTCACTGGATAACAACAATTAATACCAGTAGGGTATTTATTCATTTATTAATGATATCTACCAGATTTTGTATATCCTATTTTTACATTTGCAAGGGATGTACAAAATGTGTGTTTCGAAAGTTTCTTGGACTGATCTCGTAAACTTTGAGTTAATCAAGTCAATCATCTATCAGGAGTTTGACAAGAATTTTTATAACTAAAGTCCTATTTTACAAACACCACCATAACGGTATAAATAACAACTCCTTCTTGTTATGCGATACAAATTTTCATAAAAAATATAATGCAATCAAAGTGTTACAAAGCACAGTTTTTACCTCTTATGATATTAATATCATTAATGATTAAATCTCAGATCATACACCAAATAACCATTTACAACATGAGCAATTTGGCAAGTATGTTACAAGACATGATTTTGGCTTCAGTATTTCTCATATACTACAATAACGTGAATATCTCGTCTTGTCTAAAACAGTAAATATACACTCCTGTTACAATGTATTACACTGTGATCTTTAATCCACTTTACTTGTAATTCAACTATATATCAGCTAAGAGAAAATTATCTATTAAAGCAAAAAAACAAAAATAGCAATAACTCTCCAGTAGAACATTGCTGTTGAGAAACACTTCCTTATTATTAACAGGAAAATAAGGAATGTATAGCACTATGTAAATAAAATAAAACTTCATAAAACAAAACCAAAAATGAAATGAATAATTGGGGTTCAACACTGCATGGGCAGTATTTCAATCACAGCATCATGGTGACCCAACAAATAAAAATGACCTTCAAAAAATTCCCCAACATTCATAAATATATTTGAGAGGATTGTCTCACACCATGATTGGGTTCATAAAAACAAATTACACTACACAATTGAAAAACGTGAATAAGATGTGCAAACCTGTCTATCAGCTGATACACGTTGTATCACACAGGCTTTTGCAAACCTACATTGGCAATGAAAAACCGGGGCCTCCGTGGCTCAGTCGGTTAAAGCGCTAGCGCAGCGTAATGACCCAGGAGTCTCTCACCAATGCAGTCGCTGTGAGTTTAAGTCCAGCTCATGCTGGCTTCCTCTCCGGCCGTACGTGAGAAGGTCTGTCAGCAACCTGCGGACGGTCGTGGGTTTCCCCCGGGCTGTGCCCGGTTTCCACCCACCATAATGCTGGCCGCCGTCGTATAAGTGAAATATTCTTGAGTACAGCGTAAAACAGTAAAAAAAAAAAAAAAAAACAAAAAAAAAAAAAAAAAATCAATGAAAAACCTACTGTACACACAACAGTGAACACCATGTGGTAACGCCCTTCTCTGCATGCGATGCAATGTTGCTATCACCAATTATTTCAGTCAAATCAAGCTGGCATGACATGGACAGTGTCCTTCTAACAGACCTTATCTCAACATGGAACGGGAACCCTTGTGGATGAGGGGATTAGCCTGCCACTGCGGCCCAATGACCCAGGAGCCTCCCACCAATGTGGTCTCTGTGAGTTCAAGTCCAGCTTATGCTGCTTTGGAAGGTCTGCAGCAACCTGCGGATGTCATGGGTTTCCCCCCGTGCTTTACAGGGTTTCCTCTGACTATATCGTTGATCGTCGTCGTACAAGTGAAATATTTTTTAGTATGGCGTAACACATCAACTTAATTAATAAATAAATAAACACAGACATAGTGTAATTGTCCTAAGAAATTCCCCAAAAGAAGGGCATGTTTAAGACGTAAATATTAAAGGGTCATAAAATATTACTTTTGCTTCTGAAACATTTTCCCAATAGAATGTCATCCCACCTCTAAAACAAACCTCAAGACACTGTTCTAAGATAAACAGCTATTTGCTTGTCAGTTTTCATATATTAAATTTTCTTTCTCAATAAAAGATATAACAATTACAGACACAACTTGACACAATATAAAACCAAATAGCTCTTTTGAGTGGTACAGAAAGGGTCTTATGTAGGAGATGCAAAAGCACATGGTGTTTTTACCTCTGAGATTGGCTGGCCATGTTCCCAGCTTAGCTTTCCCATTAACCGCAGGTTAGTAGATGGAAGAGTACAGGTCTGTATTTCTGAAAGCTAAGCTGGGAAGAATGGAACAGACCTCAGATCATCGAGCTTTATACCTTATGGCGTCCCATTGAAGACTGTTGTAGCAGCCTAAGATTTAGCTCATCTGTAGTAATTTACCACAGAGATGAACTTAAAATGTACAATATTTCTGAATTGTATGTGACTACCATGGGTTACAATATTTTCAGTACCATAGACAGAACCAGTCAGTTAATTATATTTGTCCTGCAGCCAGAAGATCCAGATCAAGTGCACTCAAAACAGCTATCTGGCTTATGTCTATTAACTCCCGTGTGCTTTCCCTATGGACACCAGAGACACCTGTCTTAAGGCCATCCTTTTACAGAGGACCTTATATGCCCCCTTCACCATGAGCACCAGCCAGTACAGCTGAGGTAGGAGAAGCAGAGAACAACCAACATTACATCTGATGGGGATACTCCCAGGCACGTCCCAGAATCCAATATTGGCATAGTTGCTGTATGACCAGAAGAGGAAAGGAAAGACAAGAATACGACTGACGAAGAAGACGATGACCATCAGCAGACCGGCGATGATGGTGTAGATTTGTTCTGTCACCTTGAGCTGAAAGTAGAGAAGACAGAATCCGTATTATATAATCTTCTTATTTTTCATACACTTTATGGCTTTGTTCCAGTATAAAATAGTAGAAATGGGTTACAATCTTTCCCAGTGGTATAGCAGAGAGAGTAACCTTAGGACAGTTATGAAGAGTGTTGTAGTTGGAAAATGCTCACACCCTTTACCAGACTGAGAGAAATTAGGCGACTTGTAAATTTACTTGTCATGTTAGTTAGGGTTTCACTCTAACTGTTCACCTAAATACTTAAAAAGTGACAACTCCCCACCCACCCCAAGGGTTAATTTATTTATTTATTTGACAGGTGTTCATGCCGTACTCAAGAATATTTCACTTATACGACGGTGGCCAGCATTATAGTGGGAGGAAACCGGGCAGAGCCCGCGGGGAACCCACGACCACCTGCAGATTGCTGCAAGACCTTCCCACCTACATCCGGAGAGAAAGCCAGCATGAGCTGGACTTGAATTCACAGTGACTGCATTGGTGAGAGGCTCCTGGGTCAACACGCTGAACTAGCATGCTAACCAACTGAGCCACGGAGATATTGATGCAGTGATATTGATTGTAACATAATAAATGTCACTGGTCTAGTATTACTCAAAATGCTGTTGTCATCAGATTTAACATACAAACACATTACAACAATACAAAGGGATCAGGCCTTGGGGGCGCTTAGTCCACCAGCACAATCCCGGTTTACACAGGAATTATTATATAAAAGACAACAGCACAGAGAGTAATATATCAGAGCCGTGACCACAATGTGATGGCATATGGTCACCTATGTTACTTGTGAAAACTGGCCTCTTGTCAATTTACGTCAATTAGGAATTCATTCTAACTGTTCTCGTGAATGCTTAAACAGTAGCAATTTACACACCCCCTAGCACCACGGTTTAATCAGGATTAGCATATTTCACCTAAAGTTTGGTATGTAAAAAGGCATTTTCAGAATCTCAAGAAGACATTCAAATGATACTTTTGATATCAAATCTTAAGTCTATCTGATAAGAAATGAATAAAATTTTTGTTAAGGTGGATGAATCCATTAGAATCAAGTAAATGTTTCAGTTGAAAAGCACTAAACTTAAAGTGAAATGCAGTAGGTTAAAAAAGCCTTAACTCCACATGTGGAATATTCAGCTGGCCCCCATGTACATGTATGAAAAGACAACTTGGTGTCTTCCTGTAATTGTTGATATACATGCACATGGTTGTGGCTAGGGTGGTTGCCCAGAATGCTGGAACGAAAACGGGCCCAAAAATTGCAGTCTAACACACCTGCCAAATGAGTACTTTATGCAAAATAGAGATGTCAACTGCATATATAAGATTGTATATACAGAGAATTTTTTCACGCCACCGCAACACTGCTGTCGAAGAGCAACGTCTTATCATTCAGCAGGGTCATTCCAACCACAGGGAGGATAAGTTGGTACCGCATACAGTTTAAATGTATGAAAACAAACTTAATTGTTTGAGATACAACACATGTACTTCTGTAATACTTCTAGCAGTGGCTGGAATTCATTCATCAAACCTCAAAGTTTGTTAAAAACCCTCATCCCATTAAGTATACATTTAGTGACTATTCGGTGAATGTATCTCATTCCGAAACAGACTCACACAATAATATTCAAAGCAACTCACTGAAAGCCCACAATACCTCAAGCCACATCCATTCCTTTTCTACACAGATTTATTGCTAATATACATAATGTGAATAAATCACACAAACGAGCTTACCTGAACCAATAATGTAAACAATGCTATGAATGGTATGGTGATCTCAATCATGTAAAATACTCCGATGAAATAGTCTCCTTGATCTTTCCTCAAGAACTGTAACACAAATCAACATGATCAAAAAATGGACATTTTATTTTAATAGATGTTTAGGAATATAAAAATCATAAAAATATTACTTTTGATGCTGAAACTTACATTTTCCAGTAGACTACCATCCTACCTTTCAAATAAACCACAAAAGAACTAAGATCAGGGTAACTTTTTGAATCCAGCAAAAGGAGTAACTGGATGAAATTTTGGGTCAAAAATATTCAGGTTCATTGACTGATTAATTGACTGATGGTTGTTTTAAGTTATACTTAAGATGGCAGTCAGTTTTTGGGAATGAGGAAACCAGAGGGGGCTGAGTTAACCCACTGACCTCGGACAGGTATAACATGACCTATATGCTTGCAAGGTGAAAGGCAAGTGGTCTTCAACACCCATGGCTGTACCAACAACCCTACAATCATCGTTGACCAGGTATTATCCACTGTTAACATTGAGAGTTGGGTATGAACAAATTCTGTGTCGGGGCCTCCGTGGCTCAGTTGGTTAGGGCGCTAGCACAGCATAATGACCCAGGAGTCTCTCACCAATGCGGTCGCTGTGAGTTCAAGTCCAGCTCAGGCTGGCTTCCTCTCCGGCCGTATGTGGGAAGGTCTGGCAGCAACCTGTCATGGTCGTGGGTTTTCCCCCGGGCTGTGCCCAGTTTCCACCCACCATAATGCTGTCCGCCGTCTTATAAGTGAGTATGGCGTAAAACACCAATCAAATAAATAAATAAATAAATAAATAAATAAATTCTGTGTCCAAGGTGGAGATTGAACTTTAACATTGTGTATCTTGTTGATCATCATAGTTATTCACTTATTATAGATAGACGAAACTGATGGAAGAAGCTGGGGAAAAAACCAATGCTACTTACAATGAACATGTTTGTAATTATTAGAAATAGGTAAATTGAAAATATGACAACTTACTAGAATGATTGGGAAGAAGACCATAGGCATAATGACATGGTGGACCATCATCACCACATTCCGACTAAGGTAATGTCTGATTGAAACCCAGGTGGACTTCTCGGCAAGATATGGGTGAAACAGCAGATGAGTCTGGTACATTGCCCATATGTCATAATAGAAGTATGGCAAGGCAAACCACGCATATGTGTTTGAGAGCCAGTGGCTGTAAACAAGAGAATGAAGTCATTTACTACAGATGTGCATAAACACGATGAATTCACAATGTAAATGAAATGTTCTTTTAGCCAGAATTAAAGGCTAATAAACATAATGACATAAATACAGCATATATCATTACTATTGTTTTTTGATTCTGTTAAATTATTTTCTTTAATGTCGCTTAATAATGATCTAGATGATATCTACACCCTTTTTTTTAGATAAACAATCATCTGGTACAAAACAGAATGAAGAATGAAAATCAAGATTCAGGTAGCTTTATTTTGAGTTGGGTTTATATATGTGTGGGTGCGTGTTAAGTTTTTTACACCATAATTAACATTTTTTCACTTATATGACAACGCGCTGTCTTTAGGTGTGTGTGTGTATATACTATGTCTTCTTATGCCACCTAAGTGATACCGGCACTGAAGTACACCAGACATGACACCCCACCCTGTCACATTCACTGACATCGGGCCAGTCAGTCCTGTTTCCTTGCTCTTAACTCTCACTTTTCAGCGATAAGAGAGGCAACAACAAGTACCATATGATTTGTAAAGTACATGTATTTGGTATGACCCAACCTTGATTTGATCTTGCATCTCCTCCTGGCTTTGATTCATTTATTTATTTATTTGATTGGTGTTTTACGCCGTACTCAAAAATATTTCACTTATATGACGGGGGCCAGCATTATGGTGAGAGGAAACTGGGCAGAGCCCGGGGGAAACCCACGACCATCCGCAGGTTGCTGACAGACTTTCCCACATATGGCCAAAGAGGAAACCAGCATGAGCTGGACTTGAACTCACAGCGACTGCATTGGTCTCCTGGCTTTGAGACAGATGCTCTAACCATTACACCACCAAAGCAGTCAAGTTGCGTGTATACAATTATAATAAGCTTTTATTCTCACATGTAAAATGGCTTTTGTAACATTACAATGATGGTACTAAAGTGTGGGTTGGCTGTATTACTCGTATCCTACCTATCTGTCATGATATCTGGGCAAGAGGACATAATGATGAAGCCTGCACAGGTGGAGGTTAGAGCTTGCAGACTTGATACACATCTGCAATCAAAATTATGGAGATATGTATTTATGTAAAAATTATAATAAAAAACATTATGAATTTTCATAATCAACACTGATAGAAAATTGTTGTGAATATGCTACATCAGTCGTCCATGTACATTGAACACTTTGAAGCCTCATAGTTGTGCCTCCTTCTATTCTACGTCCATGAGTCAACTAACAGATGGTCAAATATTGACAACTTTCGTAAAATACAACCTTCCCATGCCCACCCCAAACAAAAAACATTAGACAAATCACTGTGACAAATACAAAACCACATGTGACTTGTTAGACTATTAAGGATCCGGTTTTCGTTACAATAACACAACATATCATTAACACTGTAGTACTTACTTTACAGAGATGTTGCTCACATGAACATCTGATAACGTAGAATATCGTTTCCGAAGAGAAGCTCTCAGGAAAAGAAAACACGACGGGAAGAAAACACAGCCTACTATAAAAACAACAGCAACCGCCATCAATGATGCGACTGCTAAGGTGCTCCATACCAACCAATGAAAATACCTGTAACATTCTACCTCAGCCAATGAGATTAAGAATTTCTCCATTTAGGCGGTTTGACCACTTCCGGTTTATGTTTGATGCGGAAGGGAGCGTGGAAAGAGTGTCAGTGAAAAGAAACTGTCATTTATCGGGTAAATATTTTTTTTTAACAAAGTGATAAATGGAATCCATCGTTTGGTTGTTTGCATTCAACGTGTATCGAGATCGGAATTCGACTGATGATAGTGAGAAGACAAATGATGCCTTTTCGCTTTTGCTTTTACGTTTTAGTTTTTTAAAATTTGTTGTTGTCTCTGGAGCAGTGTTGACGTCCTTCTTGAAATTAATCATTTTATCCTTCTATTTAATTCAATTTTCTTTGATTATCAAAAGCTCATAAGTCCGGACGATTGTGCTCAAAGAATTTTATAGATTTTGACGGTCAAATTTTGATGTGCTTGCCTTCGGACGTTTGTTTTTGAAAAGGCTATTGAGTAAAGTGAATAATAAGATAATTGAGGAAAGGCTAGATTTAGCAGCTCCCCACATTTTGTTGAACATGCTGTGTTAATACCGTTTGACAGATTTATGGTATTATGCAAATGTGTATGATAATTCACATTTTTTTTTTTGTCAGGATTTAAAAGCTGTGATGGCGTCTGGCTCATCCAGCACTGCAGCTGCTGAGGCTCGCATCAAAGAGCTACTGAAGGAACTCTACCATTTGATACATGAAGTTCAGGTAAACTCAGTGATGGAATAGGTTAAAGTGTGGTACACATGGCACCTTGAACCATAGCACACTTCTAAGGCTAGCTGGGGGGCCTCTGTTGCCGAGGGGCTTATCAGGCGCGAGGACGCAGGAACCTCTCACGAATGCAGTCATTCTGAGTTAAGTCCAGGTCTTGCTGGCTCCCTCTCCAACCCTGTGGGTTCCCCTGGGCTCTAGCTGGTTTCCACCCATCATAGTGCAGGCCTCCATCATATAAATGAAGTATTCTTGAGTACACTGTAAAACAAAAAAGAAATAAATAAATCTGAGGCAAGCCTTAACAGTCTAGCCCTGTGACCTCGCTATGCTTTAACCTGGCGGTAGCAGAGATCCTAGTGAAGGCTTGTATTAACATGCTCTGAGTGTTCCCACATTGACTTGTATTCTTAGTAAAACCCACATACTAATATTGTTTGGTCGTTTGCCTACCTTGTTAGAAAGATAAACATCAACACTTTGGGTCAACTTTTTCTGCCTTGGCAATGTTTGGCCAGTCCAGTCCAAGCCACTTAACCACCTTAGTCACAATGAATACTCTACTCACATAAGCATTTGAACCATTTAAACAATGGAGAGCACATGCAATGACTACTTTGCACATGGAAGCGACGACTTTTAAAGGGAGTAATAAAGTTTGGAGCTTACGGCTTTGGCACCCTCACCAGGACTGAAACGTTCCTTTATTGTTTAGCGTCTCCTGGTACGGAAATTAAATACCCTATCTTTGAGGTTGATTATGAGGCTAATTTTAAACAATGGCCATCTGTGTTACACGTGGTCTAGGAGATTCAACTTTGCCTGGCGGTAGCAGGAATGTAAAGTGAGTGTTGTTGGGAGCATGACATTATGGTAGTGTTTTTGGTGCTTTTGAGGTCTTTGCTGCTTTGTGCATTTTTCATGTATTTAAATGTACATACATTTTGTGTGCAATTGTTTCCTGATTGCAGGATGAACGAGCGAGAGGAGAACATAACTTGACAAACATCACGAAGACACATGAGCGGATGCAGGCCGAACAAAGAAGTGAGTTCTTGTTAGCTTTGTTCACAGTCATTGTGGTTATGGTTTAAAGGTTGACATCATCTCAAAGTAGGTTGACATGAATAAACTTTGCTTTTGTGAATATCAAAGCATTGGCATTATTAACACCACTGACAACTTATGTTTTCTTCAAATTTATTTAATGTAGGTTCTAGGCAACAGTAAAAAGCAAATAATGCACAGTGAAAGTTGAATGTGGTAAATGTAAAAGTGACAGATGGAAATTTCGGTCAACTTAGTTATCAGTTCCTCATTTTCATGGGCACAGTATTTATTGAGTTCAAACTTAATTGTCCACCTGTGCATATTTTGACAATGAGAATTTTTGCGTGGGCAAAAGTTAGGCGATGTTTTTTAGCTACAGGCCTACCCAGCCTTATACATGTATATAGAGTGACCTAGTCGACGTTGTTACATTAGATCGTGTCTTGATACGTATAAATGCACTTTGTTCTCATCCTGCTGAGTTTAGATTCAAAACAAAATATTTCTCTTTTTTTGGATTTTCAAGGGGCCTGTGTGCAAAATGCCAAAAGTGATATCTAACTGTGAAGGAAATCCTGATTCTGCATCTTTCTTATAAACAATAAATGAGATTTCTAACACCCTAAGCCTTTCTTTTATGCTCCATGTTTAGTGGACAATTTATTTTTGATGGCCATTTTCAGGTATTGAGGAGATTATATCGACAATTTATTCCAGAATGTACATCAGAAATTATCTTTTAATGAGCATTGAGGATAATAATTACGGGTAATGTCTGACCTAGGCCACTTGTCAGTGACTTTTTTAATACAGCCAAACAAACAAATTAATAGGTAACAATGCTTAGTTCCTGTGTCATATTTAGGCTTTCTGTATGTTTTCTAAAAAATCTGGTACAGTTTTAGTTTATTGAGGAGGTAAATGTTATCCGACTTGTTCTTGGATAATTTCTGAGTTTTATACATGTATGTCATAACACATACAATATCATTTTGTGCTTGCATTTGACCATATTGTAGATAGTTGGTCTGAACCAGTGGAAGATGACACTTCAACTGCATTATAGGCTTAATACTGGAAGAGCATGCACTGTTGATATCTATCAACTCCCCATTGCTGTTTATGTACTAAGAGTCTAGCGTTTACAGGCCTATGTTTGTGTTCAGGAAATCTTTTCACGTTTTTTACCTTAACATGCCCATTGGATAAATGTGTTTTTTATTTTTATTTTTTTTTCTGTGTTGCCTTGACAACCTAGCCGATTTGCTTGCTTGTTTGTTTGTTTGTCTCATTGGGTAAGTGAAATTGAGTGTGACTAATGACATTGAAGAAGACATCTAAACATACTACATGTACAAGTGAAATATTCTTGAGCATGGTATAAAACACCAGTCAAATAAATAAATAAATACATGTACAAATGTGTTGTATTTATTTTTTTTTTTTATGTGTTGCAGTCTCCCCATACTACAAGAACAAGTTAAGAGGCCTGTACACAACAGCTATGCAAGACGCCGAAGCAGAGGCTGAGTAAGTTTATAGTAGGCCCACAGTTGGTCAGGATTAACAAATTAATAATGTAGCTATTATTATTTGACACATTATTTCTGTCATGTATTGTACAAATTTATCTGTGCAAGTTACTGTGTATGCAGGCCTACTGATGTTAGGTACATGTAGAATGTATGAGTATGTTGTGAAGTCAAGGCCTGGTTGGTGTCAGGAGGCCATCTTCATGTTTTGTGCGGGCCCGATATGCGACGTCAATAATGTATACAAATAGGACGCAAGACAAACTGATGGTCTTGTCATTGCAAAGTGAAAATGTCACACCCATCATGTATGCTTTGTGATACAACATTGCTGACTCTGTGACACTGCAGAATATAGGGTCTTGTGGAAGAAAATTGGAAATTTAACAGGATATGGGTGGATCTGTGGCCTTGTGGCCTTGTGGTTGGCATGCTAGAACAGCACAATGACCTCACCAATGTGATCTGTATGAGTTCAAGTCCAGCTCATACCGTCTTCCTCCCCACTCTTACGTGGGAGCCAGCAACCTTTGGATGGACATGAGTTTTCCTTCGGCTCTGCAGGTTTCTTCCCAGCATAATGCGGACCAAGAGTGTAAGAGTTAAAAATTCTTTAGTAAGGCATAAAACACCAATCAGATAAATAAATAAATCTGTTAGCTCTCGTTTGCATCTGTTTCATCAGAGCTTCTCAGACTGCTTAGATTTCGCTCTCACTTTCAAAGGGTGATGTGATGAAATCTCTGTGTGCATTTGTGCCCTTACATAATCACTTTAGATAAAATGTGAGAATTGTGTTAGTGTTTGACAAAATACATTTCCGTGTGTGTGCTCACAGAGAATTGTGTCAGTGTTTGACAAAATACATGTCCATGTGTGTGCTCACAGAGAATTGTGTTAGTGTTTGACAAAATACATGTCCATGTGTTTGTGCTCACAGAGAATTGTGTCAGTGTTTGACAAAATACATGTCCATGTGTGTGCTCACAGAGAATTGTGTCAGTGTTTGACAAAATACATGTCCATGTATGTGCTCCCAGAGAATTGTGTCAGTGTTTGACAAAATACATGTCCATGTGTGTGTTCACACAGAACTGTGTTACTGTTTGACCAAATACATGTCCATGTGTGTGCCCACAGAGAATTGCATCAGTGTTTGACAAAATACATGTCCATATGTGTACTCACAGAGAATTGTCTTAGTGTTTGATAAAATACATGTCCATGTGTGTGCTCACAGAGAATTGTGTTAGTGTTTGACAAAATACATGTCCATGTGTGTGCTCACAGAGAATTGTGTTAGTGTTTGACAAAATACATGTCCATATGTGTGCTCACAGAGAATTGTGTTAGTGTTTGACAAAATACATGTCCATGTGTGTGCTCACAGAGAATTGTGTCAGTGTTTGACAAAATACATGTCCATGTGTGTGCTCACAGAGAATTGTGTTACTGTTTGACAAAATACATGTCCATGTGTGTGCCCACAGAGAATTGTGTTAGTGTTTGACAAAATACATGTCCATGTGTGTGCTCACAGAGAATTGTGTTAGTATTTGACAAAATACCTGTCCATGTGTGTGCTCACAGAGAATTGTGTTAGTGTTTGACAAAATACATGTCCATGTGTGTGCTCACAGAGAATTGTGTCAGTGTTTGACAAAATACATGTCCATGTGTGTGCTCACAGAGAATTGTGTTAGTGTTTGACAAAATACATGTCCATGTGTGTGCTCACAGAGAATTGTGTTAGTATTTGACAAAATACATGTCCATGTGTGTGTGCTCACAGAGAATTGTGTTACTGTTTGACAAAATACATGTCCATATGTGTACTCACAGAGAATTGTCTTAGTGTTTGACAAAATACATGTCCATGTGTGTGTGCTCACAGAGAATTGTGTTAGTGTTTGACAAAATACATGTCCGTGTGTGTGCTCACAGAGCATTGTCAGTGTTTGACAAAATACATGTCCATGTGTGTGCTCCCAGAGAATTGTGTTAGTGTTTGACAAAATACATGTCCATGTATGTGCTCCCAGAGAATTGTGTCAGTGTTTGACAAAATACATGTCCGTGTGTGTGTGCTCACAGAGAATTGTGTTAGTGTTTGACAAAATACATGTCCATGTGTTTGTGCTCACAGAGAATTGTGTCAGTGTTTGACAAAATACATGTCCATGTGTGTGCTCACAGAGAATTGTGTTAGTGTTTGACAAAATACATGTCCATGTGTGTGCTCACAGAGAATTGTGTTAGTATTTGACAAAATACATGTCCATGTGTGTGTGCTCACAGAGAATTGTGTTACTGTTTGACAAAATACATGTCCATATGTGTACTCACAGAGAATTGTGTTAGTGTTTGACAAAATACATGTCCATGTGTGTGTGCTCACAGAGAATTGTGTCAGTGTTTGACAAAATACATGTCCATGTGTGTGCTCACAGAGAATTATGTTAGTGTTTGACAAAATACATGTCCATGTGTGTGCTCACAGAGAATTATGTTAGTGTTTGACAAAATATATGTCCGTTTGTGTGCTCACAGAGAATTGTGTTAGTGTTTGACAAATACCTGTCCATGTGTGTGCTCACAGAGAATTGTGTTAGTGTTTGATCAAATACATGTCCATGTGTGTGCCCACGGAGAATTGCATCAGTGGTTGACAAAATACATGTCCATATGTGTGCCCAGAGAGAATTATGTCAGTGTTTGACAAAATACATGTCCGTGTGTGTGCTCACAGAGAATTGTGTTAGTGTTTGACAAAATACATGTCCATGTGTGTGTGCTCACAGAGAATTGTGTTAGTGTTTGACAAAATACATGTCCATGTGTGTGCTCCCAGAGCATTGTGTTAGTGTTTGACAAAATACATGTCCATGTGTGTACTCCCAGAGAATTGTGTTAGTGTTTGACAAAATACATGTCCATGTGTGTGTGCTCACAGAGAATTGTGTTAGTGTTTGACAAAATACATGTCCATGTGTGTGCTCCCAGAGAATTGTGTCAGTGTTTGACAAAATACATGCCCATGTTTGTGCCCACAGAGAATTGTGTCAGTGTTTGACAAAATACATGTCCATGTGTGTGCTCACAGAGAATTGCATTAGTGTTTGACAAAATACATGTCCGTGTGTGTGCTCACAGAGAATTGCATTAGTGTTTGACAAAATACATGTCCATGTGTGTGCTCACAGAGAATTGTGTTAGTGTTTGACAAAATACATGTCCATGTGTTTGTGCTCACAGAGAATTGTGTCAGTGGTTGACAAAATACATGTCCATGTGTGTGCTCACAGAGAATTGCATCAGTGTTTGACCAAATACATGTCCATGTGTGTGCTCACAGAGAATTGTGTTAGTGTTTGACAAAATACATGTCCATGTGTGTGCTCACAGAGAATTGTGTTAGTGTTTGACAAAATACATGTCCATGTGTGTGCTCACAGAGAATTGCATTAGTGTTTGACAAAATACATGTCCATGTGTGTGCTCACAGAGAATTGTGTTAGTGTTTGACAAAATACATGTCCATATGTGTGCTCACAGAGAATTGTGTTAGTGTTTGACAAAATACATGTCCATGTGTGTGCTCACAGAGAATTGTGTTAGCGTTTGACAAAATACATGTCCGTGTGTGTGCTCACAGAGAATTGTGTCAGTGTTTGACAAAATACATGTCCATGTGTGTGCTCCCAGAGAATTGTGTCAGTGTTTGACAAAATACATGCCCATGTGTGTGTGCTCACAGAGAATTGTGTTAGTGTTTGACAAAATACATGCCCATGTGTGTGTGCCCACAGAGAATTGTGTTAGTGTTTGACAAAATACATGTCCATATGTGTGCTCACAGAGAATTGTGTCAGTGTTTGACAAAATACATGCCCATGTGTGTGTGCTCACAGAGAATTGTGCTACTGTTTGACAAAATACATGCCCATGTGTGTGTGCTCACAGAGAATTGTGTTAGTGTTTGACAAAATACATGCCCATGTGTGTGTGCTCACAGAGAATTGTGTTAGTGTTTGACAAAATACATGTCCATGTGTGTGCTCACAGAGAATTGTGTTAGTGTTTGACAAAATACATGTCCGTGTGTGTGCTCACAGAGAATTGTGTTAGTGTTTGACAAAATACTGGGAGCATGCAATTTATCATTTCAGGTTATTGAGAAGAGCCTTGGACAAAATTGGAGAAATAAAAGGAATACGTGAGAACAGAAGATTAGGTGAGTTACACATTTTAAACTGAGTGAAAGCAGATTAGGCAAGTTAGACATTGAAGAAGATTAGGTGACTTACATTGGAGAAATGCAGGAGATTAGGTGAGTTTAACTGGATGAGAGTGAAAAATTAAATGCCTTAAACTTCACAAAAGAAGAGTACTGAAGATGTTGTGTCTGTTTGATTAAGCATATTTGGACTTTTGGCTGGTATTTAAACATGGTAATCTGAACCGTTATCAATTTAATTAATGTAATTTGGCGTTGTCTTGTCGGTACACATTGTGTATCAAGAGAAGAATGTGCAGCTTTCTGCAACAATTGTCTTCTTCATGTTGAGTGTTGTCTCTTATTCATGTGATTAGAGTTATATATATATATATATATATATATATATATATATATATATATATATATATAGAACAAATAGTGTATCAAAAGAATGACCATAGAATGCATGTAACTGTGTTTCTCACTGCTACATATGACTCATTACTTCTTAATCCTGTAGCTGATTCATGTCTCACCAGTAAAGCTGCATTATCAAACCCAGCTCTCGCCGGTTTGACCACAGTTTTCGGCTGAGGGATAGTCGTGCTTAGGTGCTCTTGTTTTGTTCACCCAGAAACCTAGCAGCTGTTGTATTTTTGTAGTGAGTGTGGTATTAAACATGGTGAACTGAATAAACACATGTAATAATCACAACAGTTGTCGCTAGGCGTTCAGCATGAAGAGGATAGTGCAAGGAATGGTTGACGTGTATCACTATAATGGCTCGGGTGGGGCGGCTTACTTGCCTTCGGTAAGACGTCTCTGTGGAGCAGCACTAGATAAAAGAATGGTGGAAATCCATCCTGCAACAAGGAGGTACATTACATGTACTCTAAGGATTCCTTCGCAGTCATATGACTGAAAAATTGTTAAGTAAGATGTTAAACCCCAAGCACTCACTCATTCACTCACTCACTCACTCACAACAGTTGTCCATGTGATTTTCAGGAGATTCGGACCGCCCTAAACAGATATTACGCCGTGGGGTGTTGATGACGATGTTACAACAGAACGCTGTTACACTACCACTGTGGGTGAGCAAGCCTGGAGAAAAGTAAGTCAAACAGTGCTGCTATGAATAAAGTGAACTTTAGTATCAAAATGCTGTTATGCCTTTGGTTTTGTTGAAGGCAGGTTAGGTTCCCTTCAAGATGGCACAAGTACATGTATATGTAGTGTTATGTTTCAATCCAGGAAGTTAGATTTAGTAACCAGTTGTCTCACTGTACAAGTTGGCTAAAAGAAAGCTAAAATATGAAGTAAGGTTCATCATAAATACTTCATCAGTATGGTCCATAAAGCCCACCTTAGAAGTCAAATGTTTACGTGCCTTTAACTCTTTTTACCAAAATCTAAAAAAAATGAATGAAAGTAAATTTATGCATAGTTTTATGTGGCCTACTTTGATTTTTAGAGGTCTTTTCATTTAACTGAAACGTAATCTCATGTCCAAACTTTGATTCTGATTTAAGAGACAGAGATTTTATGTAATGTTTTGCCTGATGTGCAAATACATGTACATATATGTTGTTAGAAACAAGAAATTTGGATTCAATTTCATGTCTGGTCTGTCCTAGGGGTTTAATATTAACAGCCTGTTTACTTCCATCCTACTGTCTCGAGCTCAGCATGACAGGATTTGCCAAGTGCTAAGACAGTATTCTTTGGCTGGGTGTGGTATCACATCTGATGTCTTTGATATATGCAAATTATTGTGACAGTATGCGATCCGCGATGATGTATTAGCATCGAGTTGTCTGAGCTCAGGTGTTGTATTAGCCGAGTCCAAAGGGCGAGGCTGATGCTGAAGCCTGACCTTAGAAAACGAGATTTTGACAAAACTTTGCGGAACGTGCACCGTCCTGATGGTCTGTTTATCATATATCTCTTTATTCAATGAAATCAACGAGAATGAAAAGTTAAAACATGCTGACGAAGTGCCTGATCACGTCACTAGTTAACCTGCAAACAAACGTAGCTCTTAATAAACATTAAATTACTCAACAGAAAGTGAATGCAAATATTAAAACTAATTCAAAAATAATCACAAAATTTCTGTTCGATGATGCCTAACGAATAACCAGTCTTAAACAATATTATCACTATGCCAAACGGTATGCTGAGAAACAGTGCTGAGGTCACCGTGGAGGTTACTTGGAAATGTCACCAAATGGGTGATTCACAGCAACAAAAACAAACAAATCAGATCTCAAACTGGAGCATGACTGAACTAACTTGAATGAAAAATACAATTACTGCGGTTCTCAACAAAGCTGAAATTTCATCTTGGAAAAAATTTGCAGGATCGCCAGTGGCATTTATTGCTTGTATGGCTGTCATCGTTGCGCATCCCAAATATAGATATAGGGTTTCCTCCAGTAGAGGGCGCAAACAAGGTAAGGGAGTTCAAAGCAGTCCCTGGATGAGTGCTGACGTATCAGATGGCATGTATCGGATGGCACATATCGGATGGCATGTATCGGATGCTGTAGGCAGATAGGTTGATGATAAAGTGTTACATGTCATCATTCATGATGAAAATACAAATAGTTTTTGTAAGGGTAATAAACCCTAACCAAACAAACAAGCAGTACATGTGCTGTGGTCACCATTGTATAATTTTGGCGTTTATTTTGATACAGTATGTCTATAAATGTGAGCTTTGTATCCTCCCTCCCTTGCAGACCCCCTCAGTTATGTGGTGCAGTGCCAGCTGACAACAATTACGTGGCCAAACAAGGAGACAAGGTGGCTGCTAGGGTCAGGGGCTCCGATGGTGAGGAGAATTGGATCTTAGCAGAAGTAGTCTCATTTTCATCCTCATCAAACAAATATGAAGTGGATGATATTGATGCTGAGGAAGACAAAGAGTAAGCATGAAGTCTTTATATACTGTTGTGATTGAAGGAGTGTGTCATGGTTGAGTGCTTAAGAGACTTGTCTTTTGATTGCTAGAACACACAAGGTGCGAATGCAGTCCCAATCCTGGACAGGGAATTTTTACATTCCTTGCTGTCATTGTTTTGAGAGCCTTGGTAACAAGAAGTGGTTGATGATAGTCATATGGCAGTTTAACATATTTTAAAGACCACTTGCCTTCCACTAATGCAGTTTGTTCGCCACACAAGGGAAAGTTCAGCAGTTACTTGCCAGAGAGGTTGGTTTTATCCAGAACCTCAGTTTCCTCCCTTCATAAAACTGACTGCCATTGTGTAAGTGAAAAATTCTTTAAACAACCTCTATATAAATAAAACAAATCAATAAATACTGGTACTATTTCATTGTAAGCTAAGCAACAGGGAACTTATCAAATATGACAATCTGACTCAGCTGTGAATGCCAAAAAAGTTTATTTTTTTGGATAATTTATTATTTAATCTTGTTTTCAACGTTGTAATGCTACCTTAAACACAATCCAGTAGTTTAGAAATTTTGCACAATGTTTCTTCATATCATAGGCTTTCGTTATATTGCTTTCCGTGTATTTTCAGACGGCACACACTAAGCAAGAGACGGATAGTTCCTCTGCCCATATGGAAGGCTAATCCAGAAACTGACCCAGAAGCTCTCTTCCCCAAAGACACTGTATGTGTATCCAGTGGTATTGTTTTCACAGTCCTGTGCACTACACTAATATAATATGCTACTCAGACCTACACATTTTGTACTAAAACCAAACTAAACATATTCATTCTATTTTTACTATTATTTTAAAGCATCTAAAATTGTTCTTTCTTTGTGTGATAAGATAAGTACAAAGTCTCCAGGGCTAGACGTAAATTGATGCATGCAGGAATTTTGTCTCCACTTCAGTGCTTGAGGATACTTTTTACTTAGTCTTTTCATTGATATTGCATATTTAGGAAACTGGGATAATTTTCCATGCCATACCTGGTACATGTTCTTTTACTCATTCATTGTATAACTTGTAAATAAGCAATCAAACTGACCTTTAATCTCTTTGGAGTTGAATTGGTTGCTGTCACATATGTGTTGTCCATTTTGGTGATACAATGTACATATAATCTCAAAGTATAGCTTATGAGAACAGACTTCAGATTTCTTGATAGTCTCCGTGTTCCAATAATGTAAATTCATCCTATATTTTTTCAGTTGGTCTTAGCCCTATATCCGCAGACAACATGTTTTTACCGAGCCCTTATTCATGAGCCGCCTAAAAGGGTAAGTCTGCACCTGAATGAATTCTTCATGTAAAATAAAAACGCTCCTTGGTTAATTTTAGACATTATCAAACGTGGGTAATTCAATCTATTATCAATAGCTGCCTGTGTGGAGCAAGGGAGACAACCCAGCATTATGCAGTTAAGCTGTCAACGGTTAACAGCATAGATCACCTCATTCCTACATCTATCCTGTAATAACAACTGTTCAGAAAAACAGTTGTTTTCTGTGGTATCTGTTATGTCAGGTTGTTTGCTAGCTCACAATGTTGTGTCGTCTATTAAGATATTAAAACCTGTTTATTTCAACGATGAAATTTTTTCTTAAATGTTTCCTCAGCTCCATGATTTTGTCATGTTAAATGGCAGTTCTGAAACAGAGAACTTAAGGCTAATTATAGTTCTGAAAAAAAAAATGTAACAGGAAGCTGTTTACTTCTTTAGCAACCAGTGGGTTTGTGAGTGTTAAGAAATGTTTAAAAGTAAATCAGTATTTTTATTCATGATGTTATTCACCCATGAAGTGCGCCTACTGAAGACTTACTGGTATATACTTGTCAGGAAATATACGACTGGTGGAAAAGGTTTGGAAATAGGTTTCCGTTTTTGTCCGTTTTCATGAAATCACAAAAATGTGAACAAAAAAAGTTTGTGTTTTAGGATGTGGAATTATTTTTTCTCACAATGCTCCGGGCGTACGTGGTAAGGTCTGTCAGCAACCTGCGGATGGTGGGTTTCTGCCCGGTTTCCTCCCACCATAATGCTGGCTGCTGTCGTATAAGTGAAATATTCTTGAGTACAGCGTAAAACACCAATCAAATAAATAAATAAATCCTTTCAATGCAATCCATGTAAAAAAAATTCATCAGGTGCAGGTTTCTGTGGAAATGAAAAATTAATGTCTTTCTTTCATCTGGTTTTTCAGCCTCAAGATGACTACTGGGTGTTATTTGAGGATACATCATACCCCGAAGGCTACTCCCCACCCCTGACTGTAGCTCAGAGATATGTCATAGCCTGTAAAGAGGACAAGTCCAAGAAATGACACTGCGGAGAATGCTAGTTCTTTGTACCATAATTTTACTGCTGTGTACATACATTGTAATTTGTGTCACAGAAGCCAGGGTATATGAATAGAACTTCAAATTACAACATTTAGAATTAAGGTGTAGGCTTGCTTCAGCGTTAAAACACAAGATTTTAAAACTTTTTAATGTCAATGCTGTCCATTGTTCTCTTACTAACATTCGTGGAGGACTGTCAAATCCTTTTCTTTTACATCAGAAGTTATTGCTCAACTCATATTGAGAAAATCATCTTACTGATAACAGTCCAGTTTAAAACTTCATGTATTTGCCTCTATAGGTTTGAAATATTTGAATCTGCAAAACAACAGTTTTATGGCAAAGAAGTGTCATTAATACCAGGACTGTTCTGTAGATACATGCATATTGTAGGTTATCATAACTGGCTTTGTGAAAGGACCATATTTGGAATATTTCTGATGAACTACCGGAAATAGGGTTCACCAGCCCTCTACCAAGGGAAGCAAATCTTGTAACTCAGAAAACAGCAGGGTCTTGAAAAACAGTACATGTACCCGTGATTTCAAGAGCAGAAGTTATCATAAATAATCATAGCTGGCGTTTTTATGCCAGGACGTAGAGGGCACTGCAGCTTTGAAGAGTTACAAGATTTGCTTCCCTTACCAGAGGGCTGGTGAACCCCAATATATATATACAGTATATATAATCACCATCAAGAGATAAGATAATCTGGAAATAACTGTGTACATTTCTGGAAATCATAGGTGCAAAATCATTCACATATCTTCTTCAAATTTCCACCGAGGTTTGCTCATTTACAGCACTTTATCAATTAGAGGTAGGTACAATAATCAGGACGCTATCGTTGTGTGGCATTCAGCTCTAGATTGTATGAACAGTCCATTAACAAAGCTTTAATGAATGCCTGAACTAAAATATGTCTCTCGATATGACATGGTGTACAATAAATATTGTATAATGGAAAATGTGTGTTTGTATTTGAACTGATTTTATAAGGTTGAGGGGCCTCTGGCTCAGCTGGTTAGCGCAGCATAATGACCCAGGGGTCTCTCACCAATGCAGTCTCTGTGAGTTCAAGTCCAGCTCATGCTGGCTTCCTCTCCAGCCGTAAGTGGGAAGGTCTGCCAGCAACCTGCAGATGGTCATGGGTTGCCCCCGAGCTCTACCCGGTTTCCTCCCACCATAATGGTGGCTGGCTGCCGTCACATAAGTGAAATATTCTTGAGTACACCAATCAAATAAATAAATTTATAAGGTTGATGGAAAAAAATTGTTTGGTCAAGCGTTCTACAAGTTATGTTTTATGGCTCCAAATACAAGTTCTGGCATGAAAGGCAAACTCACCTGAAGATGGAATTTAGTTAACAACTTTTCTCCACCTGGATAAATGTTTGAACTCTTACATGCAATACAAATGAACTCTACAGCAAAATGGTACATGTATTTTAGAACAGATGAATGATAACGAGTTAACAACATCTGCAATATTTCACCCACGTCATGGCGAAGAAGAATTAAGAAGTTTTTCTGACTAATGGTGAAACAGATTAACCATTTAGAGCTTCATGCCATGAATGCACTATGTCCATTCACCTTACTCGAGAGTTTTTTCCTACCTGAACAATAGCAGTGTTTTGTTTGATTGTTTTTTTATGATTTACTCGAGAATATATCACTTATACGACGGCGGCCAACATTATGGTGGGAGGAATCCGAGCAGAGCCCGAGAGAAACCCATGACCATCCACAGGTTGCCGGAATAGACCTTCCCACACACGGCTCACAATGGCAGTGAATGCAGAGTGTAAACCATTGACCTTGGGGCAAGGTGCTGATGAACATTTATACCCAGACATGCACACCATACTCAAAGCAGAAAACGAGTGGCCTTCAATGAGAGTATTGACTGCTTAACACCAATGAATGCGACAAAACTGATAAATTCTATTTTGAAATCCGCTGGCACATTTTAATATGTCTTCCTCCAAATACTATTAGTTTGAAGGAAATTCATTGCAGGCAAAGCTTCAGTCAAGCAATATGTGAAATGTTCTGCCAAATATTTATTTGATTTATTTATTTTATTTAATTTGATGGGGAAACCCATAACCATCTGCAGGTGGTTGCTGGAAGACTTTCTCACGTATGTCCGGAGAGGAAGCCAGCATGAGCTGGACTTGAACTCATAGCAACCGTATTGGTGAGAAGCTCCTGGGTCAACTGAACCACGGAGGCCCCAAATCACATTATTAATGGCTTGTGAGTGTGCCTGGTGCTCAGAAATAAATAGACCCAAGTCATCAATTTGATGAACATTTAATACTGTAAAAATCAGTACAACAAACAGCAAGAAATATGAAACGGCACTTAATGTCGACGCTGGCACAACACAATCATGAAAAGATTTATGCATCATATGTTGATTTAAGCGCTTCTGAATTGGAAGATGAAATGGTTCAGCTGCCAGCAGCCTGCATTTAACAAATTTGCATAAAAATATTTACAACTCATGGGTTTGGTTCTGGTTCAAATGCGGGAATGAAGTCACTGGTGTGAGGATAGTTCAGAAGGTGTGTTTATACAGGGCATGTAAACTCTTGGGTGTCAGGATGGTGTGATGGATTTATTTATTTATTTGATTGGTGTTTTATGCCATACTCAAGAATATCTCACTTATGGTTGGAGGAAACTGGGCAGAGCCCGGGGGAAACCCACAACCATCCGCAGGTTGCTGCAAGACCTTCCCACGTACAGCCATAGAGGAAGCAAGCATGACCTGGACTTGAACTCACGGCGACCGCATTGGTGAGAGGATCCTGGTTCATTACGCTGCGCTAGCGTGCTAACCGACTGAGCTGGTGTGATGGATCCAACACACCTGACATCCCAACAAACCTTCTTGTGACAACATTACTTTTCATTCCATTCCCGGTGAAAGCAATTGTGACGTTATGATGTCACAGAAAGATTCAACATTTGTAACCAATGTATGAGAGATCCAGTTAAACTTATTTTCAACAATGCTTATGATAGGTCAATTGAATGTTCTTGATTGACAGTTTGGAAAGGTTAATCAGGAAAGGTTAATCATGAAAGGTTAATCGAGAGTCTAGAATCACGTCACAAATCATTCATGTTACCTTCAGTAACAGGGCAGCAATACATATACATGTACAGTCCACGAAAACAGGCTGTTGAATATATAATAACGGCTTGGGCTTTAACACTGATCATGCAGCTACACATAAAAACCACAATCTTTTACAAATCTCGCAATACAAATGACAAGTGTCTCAGACAATCATGCCTATATCTCATCACCTTGCAACTGCATTACATTGTAGCTGAGTTTTGGCATAGCCATAAGTCACAAAACCCAGTTCTCAATAGGTTCATGATTATGTTTATCTGGTATATGGTACTTGTCCCACAGTAATATATGGTTACTGATGCATTACATCAGTTTTAGCGTACATCCTTGTGGAGTGGAAAGTATCACCAAAAAAAAGTAAGTGCTTCGAAAATGATGGCACTATAGCTGTCCACTCACAAGCCGAAACACGCCCTGAAGGATCCACATGTGGATGGGTTTGTACAACCAAGTGGATTCAGAAACATTTCTCCTGAATTCATTTGAGAGGCATCTTTACACAGGATTGTTCTCCACTACACACTACAGCCGTCAGTACTCTGGGTCATCCATTTCCTCGTCAGGTGCACACTGGTGAATGACAGATGACAGAAGTCAAACGAACACATCAAACGTCATATTATTCATAATAAAAACAACAGAGTTTTATGATGAGCTAAAAGGATTATTTAATACATATTATACATATTAAGTCAATCAGGTTAATAGAAAATGGAAGAAACCAAGAAACACAAAATACCTGACAAGAATTTAGAAACAACAAGTTATCGGCAATGCATGGATATGAACAAGTGATAAACATCCAATGGCCAGGACTCGAGCAATGCACATTTCTTCAATGAACACTTAATTTATTTACTGAGAGTTCATAACACATTTAGCAATTTTTCATTTTTACAGTGGTAATCAGGATCAGGCAATCACAAATCCTGACAGAAAAAAACAAAACATTTTTCATAGCCAGGTACCTGGCATAAAGGTAAAATCAAGACAGAGGGAAATTTGAATTACCTGACCTGAATACACCTTAGACTGATATTCATAATACCACATTTGCGAATACAAGTATCTCATTCAAGCAAAGGTGACCAGTTTCATGTGTGGAGTAAACCACTGGCCTTTGACCATTAACTGACAAACTTTCTCACACCTATATTCTGATATTTGTGGATGGAAAGTGATCTTATACAAACTTCATGTCAGACCACACCATCATCACCGAGGCTCAGGGAGCTGGCAAAGGAGTCTCAACTCAGCTGGCAGAGGGTCTCAACAATTTCCTGCATAAAGATTGAGCATGACCCAAGACGCATGTCCAGGGCATGGCTACTGCCCACTGTGCACCCCTACTAAGCCACCATGAGCCTTAAAGCATACAGGAAAAGGTATGGTACAATAAAATGATTGGTTTTAAGGAAAATCAGGAAAGACATGCCAAAACAATCCAAAAAAAAATTTCCTTTTTTA